>NC_068984.1:606903-609434 GCF_001194135.2 Octopus bimaculoides
GAGAGAGAGAGAGACCTTAAATGAATATTCTTTATTTTCGAAAACCTATCCAACGTCAATTGCGCTGTAAATCTCGTCGTTTCTACCAACAACATCGTATATCTATTTTAACTGTTTGTTTTTCTTCGTTTTGCTACATCAACGCTTTGTAAGAAATAGAACCATATTGACATCCTGGACAGCTGCTGATGGTGTGGCTAAGAAAATCGATAATTTTCATCATATTCCAGAGATCTGGTGGCATTTCTTTATCGACATATCATCTGTTTCTATTTCATAAATCTGTTTACAACACCAGCAACTCCCGGCAACAAGGAGATAACATATGATACTTACTAGTGAACAATACAAACATACTTTGATAGGATATCCCTAAAAAAAAATGTGGCTGTCTTCTCCATGGAATCCCTTGTGATGGTTGACTCCAAAACATGCTTCACGAGCCAACGTGACAGACTGGACGTGGTTGTCCGAGCGTCTAGAAATGTCTGTTGGACTCGTAAAACTCGTATTCAAACCCTTTAATTCCTGATATCATTTCTCCTCATTATTAACCTTAACCCTGAAATTTATTTTCCCCTCTCACTACTCTCTATCTAAATACCCCACAATTCCTCTTTCTAATACACTTAGTTCTCTACAAAATCATTCCATCTTTAAACTTCATTCTGTCAACCTCAAATTCTTCCCTGAAAACGGTGGCTGGTATCAACCGATGAGAGAATCAATTTACAATTATTATTTTGGACCCCCAAGCCCCCAGAAACAGCTGTTAAACTCGTAAAACTTGTATTCATCCCCTTTAATTCCTGATACCTTTTCTCCTCATTATTAACCCTAACCCTGAAATTCAATTCCTCCTTCCACTACTCTAAATACTCCCAACTCCTCTTTCTAATACACCTAGTTCTGCACTAAATCATTCTATCTTTGAACTCCATTCTGTCAACACCTCAAATGTAAAATTCTTCCTTGAAGACGGAGGCTGGTATTATCCGATGATGGAATTAATTTACTATCATTATTTTGCCCTACCAAACCTCAGAAACAGCTGTTGGACTCCTAAAACTGTTATTCGAACCCTTTAATTCCTGATATCATTTCTATTCTGTGTAAGTCAGAACTTTCTTTATGTAAACATTTGTACATTTTTTGTATTAAATATATTCAATATTTTTTGTATATCGATTTGCCTAACTTGCTTGTTCTTACACATACATACATACATACATACATACATTGTGTGCATGTATGTATGTATGTGTGTGTGTGTACATATAACAAAGGTACGGATAGAGAAAGTCACATCTGTAATTGTTGAATTCACCATACAAAACCGACGATCGTTTCTGTTGCATTGGCATATTTAGATACGGAAAGTCTCATTTAAATTAATATATCCGAAACTACAAGTTAAAACAACCTTTTCAAGGCGATCCAAAATTAGTTAAATGCAAAGTTCATGAACTCGCGAAACAAATCTTGTGTATGTGAGTTCGATATTGTTGATATATATGTGTATATACATGCAATGACATATTCTAGAATCCTCTAAAGTATATATTTTAATATTGAGAGAATGGTTTCGTGTGCGGTAGTGATCTGGATAAGCATATACAATATGGAGGATCGGGCGGAGGAAGAGAAGAAATTTAGAAATGCACAAACACACACAGGTACACTTCCTACATAAACTCTCACACACAACACAGGGTAGTACATATATCCAGCATTTCGTCTAACATATACTCACACTATGAGGTTTCATAAAATGTGAAATCGTTTAAATCTTCGATAAATTTCCTTGTTATTAGTTGCAACTCAGAGTTTCGGGTGCAGCAATCTGTCATTGTGATGATTATAGAAAAACTAAAAAGCAGCTTAATTATCTGTAAATGCAAGCGGAAGATTAAATGAAAATATTTCCAGTTTATGCCTACAACGCTTTTCGAGGTGAACTGTGTAAATGCAGGATAATTAAAAAGATACCGAAATTTAATTGAAAACCCTCCCACAAACTACACACACACACACTCACACAGACACACACATATATAGATACACACAGAGAAACAAGTGTAATGTGAAGATCTACGTACATACATATACACACGTATATGTGCATTCATATATATGTGCCTGAATATGATTATGTGTATATCATGAATATATAAATATACAGATATATTTGTATATATACTTGTATATATATATATATATACACACATATATACATACACATATATATACACATATATACATGATATATATATATATACACACATTATATATATATACATAATATATATATATATACACACATTATATATATATACATAATATATATACATAATATATATATACATATATACATATACATAATATATATATACATATATACATATACATAATATATATATACATATACATAATATATATATACATATACATAATATATATATACATATACATAATATATATATACATATACATAATATATATATACATATACATAATATATATATACATAT
>NC_068984.1:612001-621749 GCF_001194135.2 Octopus bimaculoides
GTTTCGAGCCTACGCTCTTCCACAGAAAGGAACACAGAAAGAAACAAGGAGAGAAACTAAAGAATGAGTAGTGGCTAGCGATCTATCATGGCGAATGCCGGACAGAGGGGTCACACAGGAGAGCTAGGAAGAAGGGGAGATAATAAAGCAGTGGTGATCCCAAAACGAAGGTGCGCGTGCGTTTGTATAAGAGAGCATATATGGGCGTGTGGAAGAGGGCTGGTGACCCTGACGTGTGCGTGTGTGTATATGTAAGTGTATGGATGTGGGGCTGGGAAGTGGTCAGTGTTAGTGTGCGTGGTGATGTGATGTGATGTGGTGTTCTGTGGTATGGTGGTGTATGGTGTAATGGTGTGTGGGTTAGGCTGAGCGTTGGGTAGAAGTGAGTATGTGGGTAGGCTGAGGTGGGGGTAGAGATGGGGTATGTGGGAGTGGGTGTATGGGATGGAGTGGCTGGGGCGGGATTTTGATTGTGTGGGGGTATTATCTATCTATCTATATGATTTAGTATAGAGAAAGGCACATACATTTATATAACATACCATACATACTCACAAACACACACACACACACACATATGTATATATAAGTATGTGTGTATACATATCTCTATATGTAAACACACATACACACACTTAATCATATATATATATATATATGTGTGTGTGTGTGTGTATATATGCGCAGCTACATGAATATCAACCGCATTGTTTTAGGCCGGCCAGATAACATCAAAAAATACACATAAGCTAACACACACTTATATAGTATCTATCTATCTATCTATCTATCTATATCTGTTTATGTATAATATCTATGTATATACACATCGATGCCATTGCTATGAACACCGTATTCTATCAGGATCTATCAAATGTGTCTGTTAGACCAATATGAGATTTAAATGCAAAACAAATATTTGTAGACTACAATTATGAATTAATCTTACTCCCGGGTTGTGGACAATGGAAATTAGTAGAAATCCAATTAGAGCGAGAGTGACATTTAATCTATAAATCAACTTTAATCTATGAATCAAGTATGGCGTTAGAGGTGCAGGCAACAATCTATAAAGGCCACAGTCTGGTTGGATTACAAGAATTCGATTCTGTTCCCCACGTTTGGATGCTAACATTCCTTTCACTGGTTATCGTTGCAAATACACGAACGAAAACCAAAGAGAAACTGACTTCACGCTCAAGTTAATATGGAATTAATTCTTTCGTCACTGACAGGGTATATAATATTCTATCCATTTTCCCTGTCTACTATTTCTAGAAGGGTCCTAGGAGGTAGAATACTCCATAGGGTCGTATCAGAAACAACCGTAATTACGCTCTCTCGCTGGATTCACAGACGTGACCAACTAACACCCTAAATATTACCAAACCAACTCGATCCTGGTTCCCTGGTTCGGCTCGGAGAGTCTCTCTTGCGATTCTTTCGTGCAACTTTCTGATTCCATGCTCATAGTACCAGAGCTGTGACCTCGCGATGTGGGGAAGTAACGGCTCGACCTAGCAAAAATACCTGATCTCCGAGCTACACACCCTGTTGAAAAACATTTCTCTAGAGGCCCTTCGAAAAAATCTTATCTCGGCCGCTTGTTTTCGCGATCGAATGACACTTTTGGTCATTACCCAACATTCATGAGCAGAGGTGAGAATAGGTACGAAAGCCGAACCGAAATTAGGGTAGCAATTTCGCTTCTTATTACCTTCTCTTTTTCTGAGCACCAATTGCTGAGGTTGGTGCATTACTAAACTGTGCCAACCTCAGCAATTCTAGCATTCAGTTCGTTATTTCAGGAGTATATTTCAAGGCGTCATTCCGTCTTGATTTCGTCGATATTTTCAGTAAACTCTTTGTCCTTTTTATTGTTGGAAATTTGAAGGATAGAAAGGAAGATAGAATCGCAAATCTACTACTTTTTGTACATGATCTGAAAGTGTATGCCAAAGATGTGAATGTTGTACTGAAAATCCCTGACCTAATTACGACATTCTCAGAGAATATAAAGATGGTGTTTGGCCTGGTTAAATGTTCTTACATCATTCTAAAATCAGTGAAAACTGCAAAGCAATCTAACAATACTTCATTCAATACTCTTGCTCTCCGATGTTGGATTAACTCCTAGACATTATTGTCTTAAGTCCTAAGACTCTCAGGAGGCTGCTTACCGAGGACCGAGATCACCCCAAAACGGGGGCGGGGTGACGGCAGTCAGTCGCAGTGTTACTTATTTACAGCCGAGTGGACTGCAGTGACGTTAGATAAAGAGTTTTGCTCAAGAACATAACGCACCTCCAAGTCTGAGAATAGAAAGATCGAGCGCAAAATTTTGGGGGCAACACCCGAACCACTTTTGAAATTTACGAAGAAGAAATAACTACGATGTACCAACGCAAAAAGTGATATAGATGCAAGTAAATAAATTAAATGTGCAGACTGCGGAATTACCAATGCGGATGTCATCGTCATCACAAGTAACTGTCCGAAAATGTCATTACGGTGTTATCTGTGTTGTGGACTGCAACGAAACACGTCGAAAGGATAATGCTGGGGATAGAAACACCCCTCCCACCAAAAAAAAAAAGAAAACAGGAAATTACAGCAAAACAGCTTCAGAAAGAAGCGTCTTTCTTCGCAAAAAAAATTTAAAAAAGTAAAATGTTACTACAAATACTAATTGGTATTCCAACTCTCAAGATGCTAATTGATCTCCTCGAAACACTGAGAACCGGTCAAAATTTGTCACAAGAGAGATCAAAAATAATGTAAACAAATCGCTGCCGCCATCACTAAACTACATGTCACTAATTCAACAGAGATGACTGGAATATATTCAGCTTAAGAACATTTTCAAAGCACAATTCGTACAAAATGTTTTCCAGTTTTTCTAAGCGACAGGCATTCTTAACATGATTAAAGCAAAATAAAATCAACTATTTTGATGCTGAAAGTTATCGATGATGTTGATGGAGAGACTACATGGAATCACGCGATGTTGATTACTGGACAATTACTATTTTCCCATCCATCACTCTTAAACAATATTCAGGAGAAAACTGTTGTACTCATGCTAATGAAATTATTAAACGGAAGCAAACTAGATAGAAAACAAACCTTAAAGAAGATACCAATAATTTGCAGGTAAGTCAGTATAATGAAAAGCTTGTTTCCAATCCAGACATATTTTACCGGGAGATGTGGAAAGAAAACATAACTGTTAAGAAATCCCTTTCTCAAGAAGATCTTAAATTATTCTAGTCTAAGATTTGGCGAGAAAAGAGATATTTCAACCTTAATGTATCGTGGCTAAATTCAGTTAGGAAAAGATGCTGTAGCAACATCGACAGTGAAACATACGTAATCGACCCGAAAATGTTCACTATAGATGTAAGTAAACTGCATAATGAGGAACACCTGGAAACGACCTAATAGTTGGATACTGGTACAAGAGGCTAATTTACAGAGACCCATTAATATGTACGTCGAAAAGGACTATGAAGCGTGAGATTAACATACCGAATTAACTTGCTGTTGTACGGACGAATAAAACCACCGAATTAGCAGAAAAAATATCGGCCCATTGCTTGGCTAAATATTATGTCAAAGCTTTACAAACTCTATCTAAAACGATTTCTCCAAGATTATTTTGAGTTCAACAACATAATAATTGATAAACAGGCGGGTGGAAGGAAGGAAGTATGAGGACGTGTCGAACAACCTTTGAAAAATAAAGCTCTGGCGTCCGAGCCATCCTTCTGTCACCGTAGAAACCTTGTAAGAGGATGGCTCGATTTTAGGAAAGCATTCGACACTATTCCTCACTCATGGCTGCTGAAGTGTCTGTAGTTGGCAAAAGTACCTGCTGCCATAGTTCATATTTGTACCAATAATGATTGTTGCGCTTGGCATTGTGAGTAAATGCCTTAATGACAGTCTTTATAAGCTGGGATTTTATGAGAAGAAAAAACAACCAACTCACATTACATTTAAGAAGCAAACACAACCATGATGATCACACGAAAGAGGTTCTCTCATACTCTTCCCAGAGAGAGAATTCGCATCTTCCATATATTTACCAGCACGTCTCTACTCAGTGTTGTCCTTGAATTCTTTAACACCAGAAAGAATCAGATTCCTCCACAGCTCCCTATCTGATGCAAGAAATTCCCAGGTATTAGTATCGAAATTTATCTTTTTGTGTCTTTAAAATTGTTTTTGAAACCCTTTCGGGGCCTGTGCTGCAGACGTTTTCTTTGCATCAGCTTACAATAAGTACACGTTTTGGCACGAGGGTGTTATTTAAGCGAGCAAGATGGCCATATAATCTTTGAGGGTGTTTTATAATCACGGATTTGATATTTGCCAGCTGCAGTAATCATGTATGAGGCACATAAGATCACCATGAGATCTTTCGGATATTACGCCAGCATCGCTGGTGGAGTTGGTGGAGACGTCGGATATACCTGCAGTTGATGGTCCTGGTCTCGCCTCTATACAACAGCGCTGGGAAGACACATGCTTCCTAGGTTTCAACTTTCGCTCAGCGAAAACGCATGTGAGATAGCACTAGCATATATAAATATACATACATACGGGTGTATATATATATATATATATATGTACACACACACATATACATACATGTATGTATATATATATATATATATAAATATATATATATATATATATATATGAATGTATGTATATAAAGTAAGAGCAGGAAACATTACATTAAAAAAATCATCACAGAAGATATACGTCCCAAATGATACTGTAATAATAGATAGATAGATATATAAATATATAAAGTATGATTATTTAAGAAGTTTAAAAGTTTAAAATATCTCACGATCGTTTCATGAATGTGTTACCCTTCGAAACGAAATCTAAAATTAATCATTATCAGGTAGGAAATTCACCCTTTTTCTCTGAGAAGTGGATGTATTACCTAATAATGATTATCAGTTTTAGACTCCATCTCGAATGGCAATACATTCACGAAACGATCGTAAGATATTTTAAACTTCTTAAATAATCATACTTTATATATTTGTATATCTATCTATTATTACAATATTATTTTTGACGTATATCTTCTGTGATGATTTTTAAATGTAATTTTCCCTGCTTTTGCTTTATAATATATAATCGCTTTTATTAAATGTCTAAATACCTTTAAGGTTTTAGGCATTCCCCTACCTAGAGAACTTAATTCGAAATTCAGTATACTGTATTCTCATTGAATACATATGATTAAATGTATGTATGTATGTATGTAAATCTTCAAGAAGTGAGTTTGCTGCACGTCAAAATCTGTTTTACAAAACCATTAAACGGCTAAGCGTCATTGTAAGTTGAACTGGCAATGGTCAATGATGTATTTTCCGATTGATCTTCTAGTAATTGTAGCACCCCCTTTATTGTAATGCCAGTAGCTTCATTAATGGTCACAATAGTTAATTCCATCGGCAAAATATATTACTGACTGGTGTATTTATTGCTGCCGTATTGTCTAGCTCGATCGACAACCGGCCTCAAAACAAGATACTTTCAAAATGGTGGTCATGGTTTTGTTTACGAGTGTTTGCGTTGTAATAAAGTATAAGGCGATAATTGTTGCAGATCTATGGATTTTCGTTTAATATGATAAAGATGATGAAAATGGTGTAAATAAATAAATGATGAATAAATGAAGGAATTGGAGAAAGAAAAAAAGGTGAACCAAAGCGATAACGGAGTCAACTGACACGGAGAGTATTTTGCTGATTACAGAAGCGATTGAGAAAAACGGGGTAACTGACTGATGAATCAAATATAGATGAATCTGATCAAGTATGTATGTATGTAACTAGTCTCAACTTTTTCAAAATGTATCAACGATTAATTAATGTCTGAAATGAACTTATTGTGAAGCGTCAAGGAGATATGATTTGCCCTGGAAGCGTGTTCATTTGACGAATAACCATATGGACAGGGATATAATTTAAATTCGAGAAACTCTGGCCAACTAAAAGATAAATTGAGTAAACAACAAAATTGTTATAAATATCTGAAAGAATGTCTATAAACAGGTTAGAAGAAGTTAGGCAAAACATGTAAAGCACTATAAAAAAAAAACAAGGACAAGATATTGTATCATCTTACATAGGTTGTTCGCTGCTCCCATTACGTTTCGGGTAAGTTCCACTTTATCAAATATAAGATAGAAAATAATCCAAGATTTCGGAAAAAAATGTAATATTATCGGCAGGCTATTCTGACGCATCGTAACAGAAAGTCTTGATGGATTACAGTATATAGCTGTGGCTAGTGAAGATAAATAGTAACCGTAGCATCAAGAGGGGTGTCCTATATAGGAGCAGTCGGCGTCCTGGCAAGGAGAATTATTGTGGGTGTTGAAAGGCGGAGATTAGGAATGGCCAACGTACAATAGCTGAGTTTTAAGGCCTTCGTTTTGTATAATAGAGAATAATATTTCGGTTTCGACCAGTTGGAGAGAAGCTGAAGCAAAGTTGTGTTCATGTATATTATTTTTTGTATCAGTTTAATGATAAATGGAGAAATGAAAATGCAATGTCTGTGTCGTTTTGCTATCGGTAGTCGATAGCGCAAATACTTGAGAACTAATTGCAACAAATGATTCACCAATTAGTCAAGCAAAATATCTCTGTAAATGGATGTCTCTCTAGGACATCCTTAATACGAGATTAAACACAGCCTGTAACACGCATCAGAAACTGAATCCAAAAATAACCGTAAGTGAAGCGTACGGTTTTAGGGATTGAGCATGAGTTACTTCCCGTTGCTTCAGACTTCAAAAGAAAACTTTAATTCGACATTGCAAGATTAGGAAAAAAGTTTATTAAACAATATTCCTAATTCTTAAAGTATAAAGCTGATGTTATTAATGAGATGGATTGAATCTGCTTGGTATCCATAGTTAAGATAACAGCCAGGCAGCCTAGTGGCGGGATCGAACCTGCTTGGTTTCCCTAATTAGCCTAGTGGTTAGGATGATGCACTTGCGATCGCAAGATCGTGTTTTGATTCTCGGACTGTGTGATGCGTTGTGTTCTTGAGCATAATCCTTCATTTAACGATGCTCCAGTCCACTCAGCTGTATATGAGGAACAACCCTGAGATGGACGGACTGTCGACGTTTTTCAGAAACTGTTGTGATCTTGACCACGTATACGTCATGGAAACCGGGTAACAGGATCTATGGGTCCTAAGACTCACGACAGTAATATCCAGGGATTGATGATGATATATCTATCTCTGATTGAGATGGTAATGTATACCAAATCGAAGGTTAATGAATAACAGGGTGGATGTCTTCAATAAGGTCTAATGGTGATTTATTAATGATGAGATAAAACACTTAGAGGTGGAGGAGAAGGAGGAAATCAGATTGTCTTAGGTATATGATCTTGCTGAGGAGTGTTACGTGCCATGAATGAAGTGAATCTGTTTCAACAAGGAATCGAAACCCGTAACTGAATTTAGCTTACTCTACGTTTGTGAGTAGAACATGTTATGTTTATTTGGCATGAAACTAAAGATGGTGGCAGATGAATATAATTGATTGAACTAACAGTAGTTCATAACTGGCTTTTTATTAATTAATACATGTGGAGTTCAATTCAATATGGCGCATGAGACGAACTGAATGCAGTGCAATGGTATATTTATACTTCAGCTTTCTACAGTCTCAACCGTTTTCTCCACCAGAACTTATCATCTATATTACCATTGATCTATATTGTTGTATAGCATTATATGTTATCTGTATTACTATAGGTCTATATAGCAATAGATATATAATAATATCAATCCATATCACTACACAGTGACTCGCATACTTATTCTAAATACATTCTGGCAGATTCGAACCTGAATATGCTAAGCGCTGTCGTGTTTCTTTTTAGGAGGAGAACATCTCCTTTACCATGAACATTTCCCATTCAATTCATTTGTGTGAGTGACTTTGATCAGCACGGATCAGCGAACCGTTTGTAACGATTAATATATTCACGTTCAAATCTGCCGGAGCGCATAAAGAATAAATATGCAAGCCATCGTTTTAAATCTCTCCGTTCACCGTGCATATAACGATTTGCTATTTTACCGTATCATACGGCATATTTTACTGTATCATCTCTGTAACTACATATGTGTGTGTTACTATTGATAATTTATAATACTATTTATTATCATGTTCATTACTATTGATGTCTATCATTGGACTAGTGGTCAGGGTGTGTTTTTCACTCTCGCCATGTCGTGGGTTCAAGTTCCGAACCGGGCAGCGTGTTGTGTTCTCGAGCAAAACACTTCATTCTACGCTGCTCTAGTGTTGTGTGGGGAGCGGCATGTCAAAGACCAGACCTAACATTTCCTCTGCGGGTCGTAAAAGATGACCAAAAAAAAAAAACAACAGGTGGTAACAGTCTTCACCAGCAACGATTATCCAAACAGACCCAGAGGTTGGAAGGTTATCGCCTGCGCAATGCAATGGTGCCATCCGTCAGTAGTAGGGAATCGCCGACGAATGAAGGATGCAGCGATGTCCTTTTACAGCGTGTATCCCCATCCTCCTCCTCTCGTTCTCTTCCTCCTCTATCACTATATCCTATTGTATAATACTATGTATTATCCATATTAATTAAATACCATTAATTGACCAACAATGAAGTACGCGGGGAATGTCTCTTCAAACTCAAACTGCATTCGTTCTTGTTACATAGAAAATATATTTTAGTTCATTTTATTTCGGTTGAACTGCATTTGGTGGGAGACAGAGAAACTCATCGCATGTAAAAGTGTGTAAATATATTTTCATTTAGGTTCACGTCAATACCAGTAATCCATTTATTCCAATATTTTATCTATACGAAGACTTGATTAACGACAACATTGTTTCTAAAGGTGAACATTACTGAAAACTTGCCATTGTGCCAATAATGAAGCTGATTTTTTTTTGACGTTATTCAACCATTCGCATTTACGCGATTACAGCTTCCAGTTCGAGTGATTTTCTCGCTGGCAACCAATAAATGCCAATGCCAGTCATTCAGTATAATAGGTCTATTCTCTCTCCATCTGATCAGTTTGTGTGCGGACAATTGTATAAAGCTCCGGCAATAATTACACAGGTTGATGCAGATACAACGACGATGATAGGAACATATCCTCAATATACTAGACACTAAAGTTTGCCAAATTTTAAAATGTTTTCTTAAGTTTATATTATTCGGATGCATAATTCATATATATATATATATATATATATATATATATATATATATATATATATATATATAATATTCGTAGCAACTATAACGTAGCTGTCCGTTATCGGAGCTGCGTTCTTTCTGTTTGTCTGTTGGTGCGCATCTGTGTGCATGGGTATACACATATGTATGTATGTATGTATGTATGTATGTATTTATTTATGTATGTATGTATGCGTGTATATATATATATATATATATGCATGTATGTACGTTTGTATGTATGTATTCTACATATTCATGTCTGTATGTGTATCTGTTTCCTTGTGCGTGTGTGTGTATGGAGTGTGCATGTGTGTATATGGTTATGTGTTTCAGTCACCTTTTGGTGTATGTGCTTGTCTGTCCGTATTACCTACGTAGCTATCTATATACTTATATATCAGTTTACATACACATCTCTCACTCTGTGTGTGTATATATATATATATATATATATATAT
>NC_068984.1:622064-622935 GCF_001194135.2 Octopus bimaculoides
TATATATATATATATATATATACATATATATATATATATGTACGTATATATATATATATGTACGTATATATATATATGTACGTATATATATATATATATATGCATGTGTGCGCGCGTGCGTGCGTGCGTGTGTGTGTCTGTATATATGTATGTACATATATGTGTGTGTTTCTTTGTGTCTGTGTTTGTCTCCGTTATCTAGCGGTTCGGCAAAATAGACCGATAGAATATGTTCCAGGCTTAAAAAATAAGTCTGACTCAATCTGTACGACTAAAAGGCGGTGCTCCAGCATGGCTGCACTTACATGATTGAAACAAAGAGAACAGTAAAACTATATATATATATATATAATCATAAAGGGAAATGGAAATTAATAACATTTCCCCTTCCAAGTGGCCTAGCGTATAAAAGCTTAGCCCAAAGGCTGAATTACTCATAAGGTACAGTGTATATTTAAATACGTAAGAGAAATCCACTCATGGGATTCCTTACACTAGAGAGAACAGCTAGGTTCTAGGCCCTATCAGTTCTTTCTAGCGTAAGGAATCCCATGAGTGGATTCCTCTTAGATATTTAAATACACACTGTACCTTATGAGTTTACATATATATATATATACATGTAGATGAAGGTACATATATATATATACATATAGATGAAGGTACATATATATATACATATAGATGAAGGTACATATATATATACATATAGATGAAGGTATGTACATACACTCATATATTGTTTTTTTTATATATATATATATATAAACACCCCCCTTCTCCCTTTCTAAAACATTATCAGTTTCACTTTTACATAAAAAAGGTGAAGCAAACTTACAGTAAATCACTTTTTTTTTGATAAACCCGATAA
>NC_068984.1:623539-630995 GCF_001194135.2 Octopus bimaculoides
TTTTTTAAGTTTTATTTTAGTTCTTGTGCGTGTTCAAAGCGGTCGCTATCAGAGTAACAAGACTTTATATGGTTGGGTTGAGGTGTTGGTTGAGTCGTCGATGCACATCCCCCAAGTCCGTGAATCTATTCATCTGAAGAATCGCAGATGGAGGATCTTTGGAATGTCTTACATAAATGATGGCCGCTTCATGCTTCTCGAGTATAAGCTGACGATGCGTCACGTGACGCTTACGCATGATACTTTCGCAGTGAATAGAGGCTTTGCACACAACTAATCTCACTCTACTTTAAAAAGAACTAATCAACATCATCGGCTGTTATGGAGAGGCAGGTTTTACATCAGAATTTTCTTTCTCTTGGCGTGATACCTTTACAAGTATTACCCATCACACGCTCTCACCACACCTACATCCTCATTCACATGGTTACTGTTGACTGAACTTGTTGTGTCTACTCATTCTTGAAAGAATGTCAGTTGTCCGTGCACTCATTGTTTTCTGCACCCAAGTCACCAGTTTGTTAATCCCTGCTGCAGAAACTAGCTCTGTCCATGATAAATAGCAGGACAAAGCTTATGGACGCGGTAATGGATGGCCGTCGAATCTAATGAGGTCATCCGTCATATACACCATATACGTACACACACACACATACATATATATCTACACACACAAGCATATTTCAAAATTTATATTTTGTTAATCATCACTAATCCTCATTAATCGTTATCAACAACGACATTTGCTGCTGAACAAGGCGCCCTCGACCTCTCAGGTATACTGGCATCAACGAGATTTCAAAACTTAGTGTTTAGCTACAGATTACGGACCCACCTTAATTTAGCTGATCTGTAATCAAAGGCATTCCAACCGTGACTATTCTGTCATTTCAGATGTTTCTAAAACCACATTGTTTTATCTATCCTTCCTTATTTAATACATTAGACTGCAACATGAGGAAAATTTGGTTATTATTTCTTTCATTTTGTTTTGGGGATGAAGTATTTTCTGACTCAGAATAACAATTTTTGAGAAGGAGTATTAACTCTATTAAGATTGTCTGTCAGGAAACATCCTTAGTGACAATGGGGCTTACCATTTGGTGGAGTGTCAAGAGTTGTAACTGAGTGCCGCTTATGGAGCTGTGCGGCATGAAGTTTTTGTTTTGATTTGTTTTTGATTAGCAGTGCTTGAAAATAGCATCGTGATGAGCAACAAGTTTATTTTGTTTTCTTAGACAGAATTTCAAGAGGAAGGTAACATAATTTTAAAAACCTACATCACCTGTAAAGTTGAGAGTCTGGAAAACTTCTAAACAATTTTTTTTAATGAATGAATTAATTTAATTGAATTTATTAACGCAAATATTATAATTTTGTAACTGTGTTTAGCATCCCGTATACTTGTATACGGTGAATTCGTCAAAATAAATGTAAAACGCATTTTTCTTTGGGTTTGATGTCATTATCAAATATTGTTAGCGATACTAATGATTTAGCTTTCCTATTTCTTTAGGCACAAAGCCTGAAATTTTAGGGAGATGGGTTACTTGATTACGTCAACCCCAGTGTTCAGCTGGCACCTGAGTGGTATTTGAAGTCAGAAGATAAAGAGGCATGAAATACTGCTAAGCATTTTATCCGGTTTGCTAACGGTTTTTCCAGCTCTGCCACTAATTCAGATATTAAAGGTTCACTTACCTTTCCGGCAAATATAATCTCCAGGGGAGAAAAGGACAGGACGGAGCCGAAGGACCAGTTCACATAAGAAACCGGCTTCAGTATTCTGGAATATTTCTACCCGTTTTAATGTATCCAAGTGCACGTGGATTGCTATCTCTGCTTTGAGTTTGTCTGGGAGTAAACTAAGCGTTCTTTCTTCATCCGTCGATTTATTACACATCCATAAATAATCAAACCATTTAATGACCCGATCTTGGAGAATAAGCGGAACTCTTCGCAACGTCATATAAGTCTTCACACCATCAAGCTTTGCTGCAAAATAAAATCAAAAAAGTCAAATTAGATATCATTCATTTATCACGAATAAAACAATTGGAATGAAGTGTTTTATCTTTGTTTATCTGTAATGGCTTTATTGTTTTGTTTTAATCCTCCAATTCACATTTGTGTATCTGTAGTACATCTACGATCACTTTAGCGTTTTTAACGAGATATTTTAAGTTATTGCACCGCGGAAGTGAAAACGAATCCAGACATTTAGAATAGAAACATTTGAGAAAAACAATGAAGCTTTGATGGAGAGCTTATCCGTCACTTCCAAGTACGATAGCTTGCACGATAATCTTAATTGTATTAGGCGCCTTTGGAGAAACGAACTGACGCAAGCGCCATCTCGGCCTTTCTATCCTTGATCCAGTCGAACATTGAGAATGTGACAGATAGAGGGCAGCACTAGTAATATTCTGATACTTATTTATAGGCGAGCTGACTGAAGCAACGTGAAATGGAGTGCCTTGCTTAAGGACACAATGCGCTACCCGTTCCAGCAATTAGACCCACGGTTTTGTGATGGTCAGCTCAATATGCTAAATACCTGACCACGCACAAACCTAGAAACAAGAATCTTAGATAAAAAATTTTTTTATTGAAATACCAGTAGAATTAACCATTTGTTTTTCAAGTCCTGTCTTTGCCCCTATCTTCCTTCGAACGACTAATCAAAAAACTCAAACCAAACTATTACTCATCAATCTCTTTCATAGTTATTCTTATCCAAGGAGAAAATATTTGCATTCCTCCATTCCATTACAATATAGAATACAAATCTCCATACAACACCACACTTCGTCTACAAAAGACTTATATTTACTTCCTCATACATTATTTCATTAAAATGCCTAATATATTATATGTGAAATATATATTTTCTACTTCTTTATCAAATCTGGTAATATTAGTGTTGATGTTGTAATTACAGCGAAGACTAATTAATGTTCTCATTCATTGTTAATTAAGAAACATCGCATTTTTTTCCATCTCCCATTGTCAGGTCTGGATGTCTGTTTTAAAAATGAAAACCAGTTAAATATTTGTTTTACTTTCAGAAAAAGCGATCATCAGACAAGCTTTGCTGTTAAATTGTCAGCTAAGTCATCAAACTTAAATGGCGAGAGGAGTCGCAACGTCAAGATTGATTTAAATTTTTAAAAAGAAAAAAAAAATCTAATCAATAAATATGAGCAATTATATTGAATTAACCACATGTTTTGAAATAAAATATATGTTAAAAAGTTATTTAAGTATAATTTAGTAATTACGATACTTGGAAACTACTTTAATTATATTGACGACAAAATTAAATTGACGCCATACTTCACACATGAACATGTTGTTTAACAAACAGCCAATAGTCACAAAGAAACGATCATATTAGCTATATTCTGTTTCCTCTTCAGCTCCAGCCGATAAATATTTTGTCTTTTACTACAGATTTCCGCGAGGAGGATATTATAATAATAATAATGATGATAATAGTTTTATAAAATCATTTTTGCAACAACGTCTAGGATTGAGGCGGCAACACAAATTAGAATTGGTTGTGTTTTTGTAGACAATAAATAATATGCTATTGGCGTAAATAATTCTGTCTTGTGGCTTTGCATCACGTTTGGCTCTGTTTTAGTGAAACAAGAATATTTTAGTTACAGTTAATTCGCTTCTTCTGCTTGGCGCATTTACAGACATTCAAAAAGATAATGTGAAGTATGCATGCGCCTATGAATGTATGTGTGTATATGTGTGTGTGTGTGTATGTGTGTGTGTATGTGTGCTTACGTACGCATGCATATTATGTATGTATGTATCTATGCATATGCATGTAGGTATATGTGTATATGTAATCATGCATGTTATGTATGTCTATATATATGTATGTGTATATGTATGTAATGTATGTATATCTGAATGTATGTTTGTGTATGTATGTATATTTGTTATAAATGTATGTAGTGTAGATATACGTATATATGCTAAGTTATCACAACTGCTGTTGCCTTTGCCGCTGCTGCTGTTACTACTACTACTACTACTACTACTACTAGCGTATTCTCTCAAAATTCTTCGGGTAAGCATAACGGTTGACTTAAGTTACACATAGGGGTTTAATATGACTACCACAGAACATTCTGTTCGGCACTATACCAATTTTGCGCCGCTCCCTCCCTCCAACCAGCCAGCCTGCTTGTCAGCCAATTTTGAACTGCAAAATATATTTGTAACATAAAACTAATAACAATATAAAAGGAGTTTAATCAATTCATATAACGAATATGAATGGATGTGTTCACTATATTCTGGGGTGAAAACAAAACATTTATGCTGTTACACATACACACTTACATATAATACATACACAACCATTTCCACCTACTCACCCCACTTGAACATATGACCCTATACACAAACATCATCACACACATCGCACTCACTCACACATTTTGAAATGTAAAGAATACCTTTTTAAGTGAATATGCAATTTAGTCTCCGAGTGAAAGAATAGGTAAACTTTCTCTGATGAAAGTCAAAGAAGATCAAAAACTAGTCAGAATGAACACATTTCCTCCCATGAGAGATAAAACGTATTTTAAATACTTTGTTATGAAGGCACTATCTTTATACTTCCGACATTCGTTTCTAAGAAAACATTGGTATTATTCCAGAAGGAATAAAATGATATAAAAAAATGCAATCTTCTCATCAGGGATAAAAGAAAAATAAAACGCATCAATAAGACAGTTTAACCGAATGTGATTACTGCATATACGATGAAGGGAACACTGGTACGTTTCTTTAGAAAAACAAAACAAAAAGTGTTCATAGATATAACGTCAAAGGCAATTTATAAGAAGGAGAAGGAAAGAAAGAAAGAAATTAGCAGAAAACTAAAAGTAGAAAAATATAGTGCGATGGGTAAATAGGAATAAAGATTAAAGGCATGCATATGTATATATATATATATATATATATATATATATATATATATATATATATATATATATATAGCCTTTACAGCACGTAGCATAGATGAACGTGTAGGAGAACAGTGACAGGAACTCAAGGAGGAGAAAAGCTCCTCAGTAACTGAAAGTAACATGCTGGCCGAGAAAGAATACAAGAAAAAACAAGAGAGAGAGAGAGAGTAATCCACTGGGATATATGCAGAAAGCTAAGATTTGACTATACTGATAAATGGTATGAACATGGACCTAGTAAAGTACTAGAAAGTAAGAAATACACGATGTTCTGGGACTTCGACATTCAGACTGACAGAGTAATAGATGTTAAATTTGTTTCTTTTCCAACAGTCTAATCTGTTGTGTGCATGTGAAAATAATAATAATAATTAATAATGCTTCCTTATCGCTGTATCAATATCAACAGATGACAACGTTTCTCCAGAAGAAACGGAGAAACTTTCAAAATACAAAGATCAAGAAATAAAGGTAACACGAATGGGGAATCTAAAAACAGAAATAATTCCTATCCTAGTACGCGTATTAGGTATGATAAAAAAATATTCAGACAAATACATAGCAAAATCACCAAGACTAACAAGTATGTATAACGTACAGAAAATTGCGCGACCAGGCACCGCACACATCCTACGTAAAACACTTCCAATACAGTAAGAATAACAGCATCACAACAAACCACAGCACATACCCAAGGCACACAGAGCTGCGCTCGATAGTGCAGTGAAAGCAAGTGATAAAAATAAAACTACTGAATAAGAGTTACCAGGCCTACATATTAAAGAACAGCAGTAGCCCAACATGTGTTTGTAAACAACAAAATGAGACCATCGATCATGTTGTCTCCATGTGCAGTCTTCTTGCGCCTAGAGTATCTCAACAGGCACGAGAGAGAAGCACAATGTATTCACCGGGTAATTTGCAAAGACTTGGACCTGTCCCATGATAAAAACTGCTGGGAACATAAACCACCTCCAGTGCTTGAAAATGATCACATCTCACTCCTCTGGAACGTCACCATTCAAACTGACAGAAAGATAGATGCGAATAGGCCAGGCATTAAATGAAGGACTTCAGACAAAAATCATGCCTCCTCATTGATATAAATCCCAATCGACATAAATTTATCTGTCAAGACCTACCAAAAACTGAACAAGTATAAAGATCTTGAAATATAAATTGGCATAATGTGGAACCTGAAGACTAAAACAATACCTGTTGTCATAGGTGTCCTGGGAATGATAGCAAAAGGGGCTGATTGCTACCTAGCTCAGATACCAGGAAACACCAAAATGGCAGAAATTCAAAAGATAGTGCTCATGGGAACTGCCCATATCCTACGTAAAATACTGTCTATGTAATTTCAAATTTTAAAACAAATTTATAATTCTCTAGAGCAATACTATGTGCAAAACCAAATATATGACACGCTAGGTATAACACCAACATGAACTTCTAACTTGTTGTCTCTTGAGGTCTCTGGGCGAGACTTGGAGTCAACTTGTATAAATGCAAAGCAAAAGTCAAGCATAATAATAATAATAATAATAATAATAGTAATAATTGGACTCTCCTATTCAGACTGACAAAGATTTAGAAAATAATAAACCAGACATGACGATTATAGATTAAGTGAAATGAAGTTGCTTACTTATCGACCCATCAGGCCCGTCTGATTCCAGGAACATAAAGAAAGAGGAGGGAAAAATATAATCCATTAAAATTTGAAATAGGAAGAATTTGGAGCATGCTAACAGTAAAAGTCGTGACTATAATAAGTGGAGAATTGGGAAACAGTAAGCCAAGATATGGACAAATGGTTGATGGAGATTGGAATAGAATTCCCAGGAGAGCTCCTACAGAAAGTTTGTCTTTTAGGGGCAGCAAGGATTTTGAGGTTTCTAAGCAATTTAAAGGCTGCTAAAAAATTGTGGATACCTAAGGTCACAGGTAGTAACCCGAGATCCAAATAATTACTACCTTGAATAAAACGAACCTGAGCCAAATAATAATAATAATGACAACAACAACAAAAAGAGCACTCAGAGACCGTAAACTTCCGCCAAGGCAACACCAACGCCTTTTCAACGATTAGCCAGAGATGATTTTTAAAATGAGAATATCTAAAATAAACACGACTGCTTTCACAAATGAGAATACTAAAAAGGAACCCGACCACTCTCGAAACTTAAGTAAAAGAACAGGAAAAATAATCCAGAATCGTTGTCTGGTACCAAATCGACCCCCAAATCTAATCAGCTTGTGCCAGTCACGAAGCTAGACATCCCTGAAGGTTTCATCCGGATCCATCCAGCAGTTCCTGAGATTTCTTGTCCACGGACAACCAAATACGATTGAAAACAACACCTCCACTTAGGCGGAGTTAATAATAATAATGACAACAACAACAAAAAGAGCACTCAGAGACCGTAAACTTCCGCCAAGGCAACACCAACGCCTTT
>NC_068984.1:631319-632356 GCF_001194135.2 Octopus bimaculoides
AGTTGACAGCATACAACTACTTCATCGTATCACTACTGCATAAATCTCTCTAAGAGATTTAGAAATGTATTATTTACACACACACACACACACACACACACACTATTTTACTTGTTTCAGGCATTTGACTGCGGCATTGCTGGAGGACCGCCTTTGGTCGAGCAAATCGACCCCAGGACTTATTCTTTGCAAGCCTAGTACTTATTCTATCGGGTTCTTTTGCCGAACCGCTATGTTACGGGGACGTAAACACACCACCAACGGTTGTCAAGCGATGTTGGGGACACACACACACACACACACACAATATATATATATATATATATATATACACACGACGGGCTTCTTTCCAGTTTCCGTCTACCAAATTCACTCACAAGGCTTTGTTCTGCCCGAGGCTATAGTAGAAGACACCTTCCCAAGGTGCCACGCAGTTGGACTAAACCCGGAACCGTGCGAGATCCTTGGTACAGTTAGGTATATTTAAAATAAGAAAAAGAATGAATTCATTGGTAGTTCTAATCCGTTTAATTTTAATTTTACAGCTTTGTTCATAGATGTAGTAAGTTCGTTGTTAATTTGAGTGGGGAGATTTTTTAGAAAGAAATTCTTTGTTAATTTTTCTGGAAAACTCTATCGCATTCCTTGTGAAATTGATCTGAGCTTTTGGGGCTTTGTGATTCTATTTATGGGATTTGGGTGTGTTTTGGGTTGGGTTGGGGTTTGTTAATCAGTGTGGGAGTGAAAGAGTGTTTATGAATAACAGCTGAAAGAAAATGGTGAATGGTCAAAACAAGAAACTTAATTGGGGGTGGAATTACGTTGTGGTGGGGTGTTAAAGGAGTGTTTTATGAAGCCATTTGAATAGTTGACCTTTGGTGAGAAAAATAATGGCTAGACGTTTTTTTCAAACTCTTCTTAATTTTCTGTTTTAGGTGTGTGTCTGGGGTGGTGTAAGATGTCTTTTGATATCTTTTTATTATAGCCACACAGGGCTAAATACAGAAAATGGACAAATTACAAAGTAGAGCTTTTTT
>NC_068984.1:632915-658014 GCF_001194135.2 Octopus bimaculoides
ATAGACTCGGCTGATAAGTGGGCTCGTCCCACACGCGACAACAGCCGTTCGACGAAGGTCCACAGCTCTGAAATATCTGGACACTGCACGAGTGCGTGCAGAACGGTTTCGTCGCTCTGACCGCATCTCGGGCAGGTCGGTCCGGTGGTTTTCGAACCGTGTCTGTAGATCTTCTCTCGAACTGGTAGTGCGTCTCGATAGCATTGCCAAGCCAGGGATCTCTGGAAATTATCCATAGGCCCCGGCCCGAACGTCGTCTTGAAAAGGCGGGTTAAGAATTTCTCGTCGACACCCAGGTTTGCCCCGAGAGTAACTCTTCTAGCAAATACATCTTAATTTGTGGGATCACAAATCTAGAAAGCTTTAAAGAAAATCTTAAAAGCCGATACTATAACCACAGTTTATCTTTCAGCAACAAAGAAAAGAATAATGTTATAATACTTTAAGCAACATATGAATGTTGAACGACAACGAATTAAAAATGTCAATATCTTTTGGTGAGACATTAAACCAAAATAACTACAATGCTTCCAATATTTTCAGCCAATATATTACAGAAACATATTTGGCAATATTTTTGTAAATTAACTCAAGAACTCAAACAAAGTTTTATATATATATATATATATATATATATATAGGGATAACGAGAACTTTTGGATGAAAATTCATACTTTAATGCATTGTTGCTACGTACGTTTCACAGAGCACATGTTTTTGTGGTGACAAACCCCATCCATACGACATTACAAATATGATTTGCAATATCCACAGATTTTAAGTGGAGCTATTATTACATGTGTTCGTATCTTAAGCCAAGAATTGTAAATGTATTTCATAGGAGATTTAAAAGTTTTGGTTGTGTCCAATGCTTAGTTGAAGGATATTTAGCAATTTACACCAATCAGTAGGGTTTGGGAGGTTTATTGACGGTTTCTGTGAATATACAAAGGAGATTAAAGGTTTTTTTTATAAGTCTTTACTGTGCACTATTGTATTAGTTGTGCCATTACATTACTTGTTAAGGTTATCTCTACAGATTTTTTATAGAACAATCACGGATAGATGCGTCCATATATGTGCGTGTAACTATGTGGGTGTTTGTGTGTGTGGAATCAAGTTTGTCTCTCTCTTACTCTCTCAATATATTCATACACTATACATAATTCCCCATGTGGTTGCCTATGTGTATGCTTTATCAATAAATCTGTCCTATGGCAAACACGTCTATCAAAAAATTAGTCATTCCCACACGGAAATGTAGTACATGTTACCAGAAATACAGACGACCGAAATAATCAGTCATTCGAGAGAAAGTGTGCAGTTGAACGAAGTTCATTTAACCCCGAGTATTTTACGCAGCCAGAAACTTCAAACCATGAAATAACAGACGTATTTACAGCATAAAAAAAACAAAATCTATGAAACACCATTACTTAACACAAGCCACTCATGTTTTCTTTTGTTTAAGAAAACATTTATATGTATATGGGCGCACGCGCACACACACACACACACACACACACACACACACACACAAACAATGCCCTGAGCGTATCTCAGACTTTGTGGGGCGTTATATTTATTTCCTAAGCCATTTATTAAAATCTATATTTCCAAGTGTTATAGGTTAAATGTATGGAAATATTTTATTTCAACAAACAATAATTATTAAGTGTATGTTTTTTATAAAGTTGTTGGCTTGAATATGTGTGTATATGTATACACATGCAAATACATACAGACACACACACATACATGTATATACAAACACGCATATATATACATATACATGCAATTCATACATCTACGTATATATGTATATATATGTGTGTGTGTGTGTGTGAATACACTTTTTACAATTGTATATATATTTATGAATATATATAAATATATCTAAGCATATTTAGATACATATACTGGAATATGTGCGGCAAAGACATACACTTTCCTGGCACAGGAAGAAATACTACCAAGGGAACAAAAAGGATGTAGGAAGCGTTCTCAGGTTACCAAGAATCACCTGGTCATCGAAAAGGCAGATTTGAAGCATCGTAAAAGACATCATACAAGCATGTCTATGGATTGGATTGACTTTAAGAAGGCATATGATATGATCCCTCATTGTTGGATCGTTGAATGCCTGCAGATGTTTGGCGTTGCTGACAACATCATAAATTTCCTGATGCATAGCATGAAAGAGTGGAAAACCAAATTGTACTCAAGTAATGTATTCCTTGGAGAAGGTAATATTAAAAGGGGAAATCTTCCAAGGTGACTCGTTTCCTCCGTTACTTTTTGTAATTGCTTACACCCATAACAATGATACTTAGGAAAGTTAAGATGGGTTACCGATGTGGGAAGAAAGGCTCATCATTGAATCATCTTCTGTTTATGGATGACCTGAAATTGTTTGGGTAATCTAAGTAGATGATAGATTCCTTAACCAAAACAGTCCAGAAGTGTGGTAGGGATATTGGTATAGAATCTGAGATTACCAAATGCTCAGGACTTGATATGAAAGGAGGGAAGAAAGCAGCCTGCAAAGGATTGTGGTGTAAATGCAGATGACATGATGGGCAAAGAAGAGTTTAACCAAAGAGCTGAGAAGACCTTCTTGAAATAAGAATGCATGGACAGTTTGAAAGGAATACACAAGACGTGAAGGATAATACAGCATCGTGGGCATGGCTGGAGCGGGGGGATTTGAAGCGTACCACTGAGAGCCTGATCATTGCTGCATAAGACCAGGCTCTCGCTACCAATTCAGGAGAATGTAACATCTATAAAACTTCTGACACCCAGAAATGCAGATTCTGTGGAAAGAGTGTGGAAAATGTGACCCACTTGGTAAGTGGATGTGAGAACCTTTCACAAAAAGGATACAAGCGTCACAGCATGAATGTGTGGGTGTATCTTCATTGGCTCTTATACCATAAATACCAATATGAAGCAACAGAGAACCGGTACGAGCATGTACCAAGTAAAGTTATGCAGGAGGATGGAACAGTAACGATACTCTGGGACTATGATTTTCAGACGCATCGTGTAATCGAACACCGTCGGCCGGATATTGTCATATTGAATAAGAGAGACAAATACTGTCAGATCATCGATGTAGCCATACCAAATGACATGAATTTTGTGAGTAAAGAGGTTGAAAAAAATTACCAAGTACTCAGAATTGAAAGTGGAAATGGCAAGATTATGTGGAATGCGAGAGGGTAATGTAAACGTGATACCAGTGGTGATCGGAGCGTTGGGCTCAATCCCATTGAAACTTCAAAACTTTTGAAGGCAACTGGAAACCTCATGCAATATTGATGTTTTGCAAAAAGCAGCCTTATTGGGCGCAGCGCACATCTTAAGGAAAGTATTACCTGAGTGAGGTCCTTGTTGTGACTTGACAGATAACTAAAAACTGTGTTACGAAGGAGGAATAATAAAAATAAGAGATAAAAAATGGTGTAGACCCAAAGTGCCGATACTGCAACGACGGGATAGAAATAGTGGACCACCTAATCTCTGGATGTAAGGTTTTAGCACCTGTAGAGTACAAATCAAGACATGACAGAATTGGCCAATATCTACATTGGATAATGTGTCGACATTATAAAATCAAAACTGCTGACAAATGGTACAAGCACCACCCTGAGGCTATAACTGAGGGAGAAAATGCAACTATTCTTTGGGACTACCCAGTATGTAGTTATAGGACCATCAAGGCAAATAAACCAGATATTGCTGAGAAAGACAAAAACAATAACGTCTGCTTATTGATTGACATGAGCATACCCTGGGACCGTAATATATTGGCAAAAAAATTTGATAAGCTCAGAAAATATAAATATCTGCTAATCGAAATCGAAAAGATGTGGCATCTCAAGACGGTTAAAATACCAAAAACTGATGACACAAAAAATCCACAGAACTACTGACCAATGACATGTCTCAACACCACCTTCAAGATCTTCACACCCATATTAACTGGCAGAAGATACGCTTTCCTTGAACAGAGATCTATCCTTCCACAAACTCAAAAAGGTTGTAAAAAAGAATTCTTATGGATGCAATGATCAATTACTCATAAACAAAACTATTGTAGAGAACTGCTGGAGCAAAACGAAGAACCTAAGTATGACATGAATAGACTAGAGGAAAGCGTTTGGTAGTGTCCCACGTAATTGGGTACTGAAGGCCCTTCAGATATACAAGATCTCTCCTGTCGTCTTCATGTTCTTATAAAGTAGCATGGCCAAGAGAAATACACGTCTCCTAAACCATAGAAATGGCATAAGTTAATCTGATATCAACATCAAATGAGATATCTTTCAAGGTGACTCCCTCTCCCCATTACTCTTTTGACCTTTTCTTCGCATTTGTACAAGTTGGCCCTAAGTCTCACCCAGAAACTTCAAGAGACAAGTTAGAAGTTCATGTTGGTGTTATGCCAGAGATTACATAGACAGTATTTTACGTAGGATATGGGCAGTTCTCATGAGCACTATCTTTTGAATTTCTGCCATTTGGGGGTTCCTTGGTATCTGAGCTAGGTTGCAATCATCCCTTTTTGCTATCATTACTAGGGTACCTTTGACTACAGCTATTTTTATAGTTTTCAGGTTCCACATTTTGCCAATTTCTATTTCAAGATCTTTATATTTGCTCAGCTTTT
Source organism: Octopus bimaculoides (assembly GCF_001194135.2). Lineage (NCBI taxonomy): Eukaryota > Metazoa > Mollusca > Cephalopoda > Octopoda > Octopodidae > Octopus > Octopus bimaculoides. The sequence goes on from NC_068984.1 coordinate 637,591, forward strand.
GGTAGGTCTTGACAGATACGTTTATATCGATTGGGACAGTCATATCAATGAGGAGGCATGACTTTTGTCTAAAGTCTTTCAATATAATGTCTGGCCTATTTGCATCTATCTTTCTCTCAGTTTGAATTGTGAAGTTCCAGAGGAGTGAGATGTGATCATTTTCAAGCACTGGAGGTGGTTTGTGTTCCCACCAGTTTTTATCATGTGGCAGGTCTAGGTTTTTGTAAATTACTATTATTCTTATTATATTATTATTATTGTTGTTGTTATTATTATTATTGAGTGAGAGGGCAGTGCATGACATCAAAGTGACACTGGAGTAAAATATACGAAGCCCAGTATACCCATCATGACTACCTGTCTGATAAGGGTACACCAGGCACATGCATTACAACCATATGTGCGCGACATGGTGATCTCATATCAAGATAAACAGCGCATGGCCTTGCAGGTGGGGCCCAGTTAGAATGTTCTTCAGGTCAAAACGTCCTTGAATAAGGCTTAAGGATATTGAACAAAACACCATTGTTTCCAGAAGTGAATTATGCAAACCCCTAAGAATTCCCCCTCAACTCACGGTCATGATGTTACCCCACTACTTCTGCTCGTGCTCAGAGGTGCACATATCGTCAGCCACCAAGGGACAGGTTCCACTAGTTAAGGTCAAATAACTGACTAGTAAATATGTGGTATTGAGCAGAATATTTATTGTAGTCCATCTTTTATAACAACACAAAACAATGTACACGATACTACTTTCAATCAGTTAAGATCAGAAGACACGAGAGCCACTGTCTGATTATTATTATTATTATTATTATTATTATTTTACTTCTCAGAGCTCTCGATCTTACTTTGGTTAACTGTGCCTCTGGACAGCATCTCTTTCCACAAATTTTAAGACTTGCTACTTCGGTTTCAAGTATCAAGTCTATTTCATTTTCTCAGCCATATGACTCCAACTTTGTTAGTACTCCGAATTCCCCTACAACTCCTGGCACGACAGTTCCTCTCTTCGGTGCTCCCATTCTTGCAATGTTTCCACTTCTTTGTCACCTGCGCTCGTATCCCTTGGTATGATAACATCTATGATTTTAATTTCATTTTCCTTTTATCTACCGACTCGATACTTTCCACCTCTTGTAGCTTCACAACACCCTTAAGGAGGTGGCACAGCACAGGTTAAGAAGCACTGAACTTCATCTTTCATTTGTTAAAAATCGATGTGTGACCCATTTCTCAATGCATCTGTCTTGTGTGTAAACATATCTTTCATGCAAGTTTATGTATAATCTTACTTCTATTTCCTGTAAACATCTTTTACACATGTAGATATAAACAGCTATTCTTATGCGAATACTTGTATATGTGGGGTGTAGTTAGGTAGTTGGGTAGGTAAGAAGGAATATATAGTAATTGGTGGGTGTATATGTAGGCAGATTGTGCAAGCTAACAAACGACGAACATAAATTGAAAAATCATAAAAAATAAAATCAAAGAGTAACAGCGTAGAATATAATTATTTCGACTATATTTAGACGTTCGATTTTCAAAAATAAGTTTAAGAAAATTCTATTTGCATTTAGTTAGCAAGTGAAAGAAGGAAAATAAATATATTGCTAAATACAACAGGAAAAGTTCTCTAATATATAAAAATCAAGTGACAAACAGGCGTCAACCAAAGATAAATTAGTGGAATGCTTTTATGACAAACAACAACGGAATCACTTCCTTCAACAACTTTCTGGTTTTGTTTTTGGTTTTCATCTTTGGCTTTTCGTTAGTTCTTAGCTTTCGAAATGTATTGCGGTGAATTAAAGTGTTTAAGAAAATTGCCTAACGTTGCCATAACCTGTAATTAAGAAACGTTGATAATTTCTTGTTTCACACAATCCGTTTATATCTTTCGAAGTTAGTGCTTCTCCTATAGCTTTGAAATTTTGTTTCTGTTTTCGTCTGATATATTTTCCCAACGTTAAGCAACAAATGAGAGATAAAAGGGAGTGCGGTGTTGATTTTGGACTGATTCAAGAAAACATTTGCTACAACATGAAACTCAAATTCAATTCTGCACTATGCATTCATAATGTGTGTGTGTGTATATATTGTATACACACACGTGTACACACACACACACACACACACACACACACACATATATATATATACTGACAGAAATAATAATAATAATGGTCTCTGATTTAAACACAATATTAAATACGGGTAAAATTCCGCTAAGCATTCTGACCGACTTGCTAATGTTTCGACCAACTCGCTGCTTTAAGGATTGCACAGCAAATATGTGGCCCGTAGCAAACCAGATGTTGACCAGAAGCACACCCATCAGAGGCTACGTAGCTCAGGGTTAAAGACAGAGAGCAAAGGCTTCAGCTTAGTTACTGCTAAGTCAAAGAGATGAAAAAATGGAGTAGACCCTAAAGTGCCCATTCTGCAACGATGGGATTGAAACTAAAGCACCGAATATCTGGATGTAAAGTAGTAGCACCACTGAAATATGAATCGAGACATAACAGAGTTTGGCCAATATCTACACTGGTTAATGTGTCGACAGCATTATGAAATCAAAACTGCTGAGAAATGGTATAAGCACCATCCTGCGGCAGTTACTGAGGGAGAAAATGTAACGATTTCTTTAGACTTTCCAGTACATACAAACAAAATCATGAAAGCTAATAAACCAGACATTATTGTGAAAGAAGACAATAAAGTTTATTGATTGACATGAGCATACCTCGAGATCATAATATCTCGGCAAAAGAATTTGACAGGTTCAGAAAATATAATGATCTGCTGACTGAAATCGAAAAGATGTGGCATCTCAAGATGGTTACAATACCAGTGATTGTAGGAGCACTTGGAATGATCAAAAAAGGAACTGAAAATTATTTAAGAGTGATCCCTGGCTTACCATCCATGCACAAGGCTTGAAATTTTGCGGGAGGGGATGAGTTGATTACATCGACCTCAGTGCGTAACTGGTACTTATGTAATCGACCCCGAAAGAATGAAAGGCAAAGTTGACCTCGGTGGAATTCGAACTCAGAGCGTAGCGGTAGACGAAATACCGGTAAGCATTTCACCCGGCGGGCTAACGATCCTGCCAGCTCACCGCCTTAACAATCCTTTCTACTAAATGCACAAGGCCTGAAATTTTTGGGGAAGAGACTAGTCTATTACATCGACCTCAGTATTTAATCTATCGACCCCGAAAGGATGAAAGGCAAAGTCGACCTCAGAATTTGAACTCAGAACGTAAAGATGGACAAAATACCTATTTCTTTATTGCCTACAAGGGGCTACACACAGAGGGGACAAACAAGGACAGACAAACGGATTAAGTCGATTATATCGACCCAGTGCGTAACTGGTACTTAATTTATCGACCCCGAAAGGATGAAAGGCAAAGTCGACCTCGGCGGAATTTGAACTCAGAACGCAGTGGCAGACAAAATACCGCTAAGCATTTTGCCCGGCGTGCGAAAAATTCTTCCAGTTTACGCCTTAATAACAATAATAATAACAATGATAATAATAATAATTCCGAGTTATATAGTCTCCTAGACCCGGTTTCCCTGTTGTATATATTGGCAAGATGTAGAGGATGCGGCTCTGTTGCAAGATTACTCAACAGGATTTTTGAGTGAGATGAGTGGACGAGTGCAACGTGAAATAACATAACGCGTCGTTCGGTCCAGAAACCGAAGCCATAATCTTTGGTTCATGAATCTAACACCCTAACCACTAAGCCAGGCTCCTCTTCTGGCTAATAAGAGAGATAAATATAATAATCATACTAATAAACTCACCGCCACCACTAGAAATCAATTACAAAACAAAAACGTGTCTTGGAAACACTATTTTATAAGAAACTGATTCTAAAATTTAAAAGAAGTGCGTGATTCTTAGTTAGTTTTGCTAAGATCTTAAAAGACGATGGTTTCTAAACGCTATGAGGCGACTTCCTCTCTCACCACACATTCATAAAGTTTAGTTAAATATGATTATAAAATCTAAAAACATTGACGCCATTTTAAAATGATTGAACACAACAGGGGTTGGTTACAAACGTGTTTAATAAGAGAAACACTATTGGTCTGCAGCATTTCATCACGTTTGCTAATTTATTTACAGTTATTTCAGTGATGGATTGGATGATACTTTTTATGATACTAAAGTGGTATCGAAAAAAAAAAAAAAAACAATTACTCCGTTTCTTATTCAAATAACGAAGAGGTCTGTAGAAATGATGACCAATTTCTTCCAAATTCAAGAACACGTTGTATAATGTAGTTTTTAATATAAAAGAAATTTTGGGGTTGGTCACAGCTGGAACAACTTTGATCGACCAGGTGTATAGTCTAAACAACAGTAACAACAATACCATCAACCAAGAGAAACGGCAGCGGCAGAAGGAGCAGCAACAACAACAACAACATCATGCGGTGTCTTTTGTATATTTGTTGGGTCTCCTTTCCTGAATTTTTTATTGATCAGAGAATCGAGAAAACCTCAGTGTAGTCACTGAACCTACTAGAAATAGCAACCAACTTACTATCAAATCACGACTCACAGTTTGAAAAAAAGGAATAATGGAACATGGAAGTTTGGATATAAAGAAAGAGAAGTTAGTAACACCTTTAATTTCAGATCTGTTTAATTAGCTTGGACTTAAGAACTAAACTGCTACAAAAGAAACCTATAGTCAATCACTGGGAATGCTAGAGATAGCAGCCGAATCTTTCCCAAAACAAATCCTCTATTTTTATCGCTGCATAAGACAGTTCTAAATACGATCTCAGAACAAAGAAAATAGAACGTTGAGCACTCCTAAACGAAGTCGATCCACTTTTCTTCTCCAGTTGGAATGGCCTTGATTCTAGTCCTGCTCCTTTGTCTAAACAAGTACAACAAAGTTAAGGAAGTCTCACAGCGAAATAATTTCGCATAACGAAATAATTGTCAAGAATTTCTCATATCTTCGTCTCACTAGCGTTGATCATGTTACATTCTATTTTACTTTCGAGCTTAGTTAATTAACGAGGAGTGAGAGTGTGTGTGTATGTATTGCGAATTAAAAGCAGCTCTAGTAATGTAAACATCGTCGGTCGCGCATACATAGTGTAAAGGAACGTCTGCTGGGGGATAGCATCCAGAGAAAGCTCTCTACATGATGCCGAGTGTTAAAGAAACACCGAGTGTCCCAGTACTGGCGAGACAACTCGCCTCAAGGTGACCGAGAAGGATAGATAACAACATTTCACCATTCTTTTGGCTTATCAGTACCATTTGATCGGATCACCTCGAAACGCAATGAATCAGTATCTACCATTCTCGATCCCTTAGGTGCGAGTTATCTCGGTGTTCTCAAACACTCGGCGTCATGTTGGGAACTTTCCCCAGACGCCATACCACAGCAAACGGTCCTTTAAACAAAACACACACACACTTTGTATGTGCTTACATTACTGGAGTTGCTTTTAATTCGTAATTTAATTTTCTTTGGTATGCTATACGCCGCAGCACGTCAGCAAATAGACTTGACACTATTTGCATATAAGTCCCAGACCACCAGCGAATCATTTCGTTTTGTGGAGACCCGGGTACATGGTATTGATAAGCCACAATTATGACGAAATATCTGTATCTACCATTCTCGATCACTCTGTCTTGCCGGATCCGGGACACTCGGTGTTCTTTCCCAGGACGCTATTTCGCAGCAAATGAGCATTAAAAGAAAACACATAAGGGTGACTGAACAAAAGACAGAAAGTAGCACTCAATACATTTTGCTAGAAATTACATATATTCTTAACAAAACTCTACTTTCGAACCTCTGATCAGATGGACGGACCCTACATGCCCACGAAACTTTAAAGCGTGTGGAGCTGAGTCAAACTTGTTAAAAGTACCTACCTACCTTACCTACCCACCTACTTAACCTACCTTACCTACATACCTATAAACCTATTTATTTATCTGAGTATTAAAAAGCATGGCTGCGATAAAAAATTTTAGACCCCTGATTTGGTTGTTTTTGATGTGCAGTAACAATAGATGGCGGTGAGTCTTCTGACAGACTATTGACCACTCCTAAACGAAGTCAACCCACTTTTCTTCTCCAGTCAATAGTATAGAATATTCAGCTTGCATATAAAGTGGACATAAATTTAATCTTTCTTGTATAGTTCATATATATATATATATATATATATATATATATATATATATATATATAAAAATACAAATAATATATGAGTATATGCATATATACGTACATGTATGTACATACTTACATCTACCTGTATATATAGATGCATATTTGGGTACAGGACGTTACAAACAAAACGTAGACAAAATGATAAACAGAGTACAGAAAACACACAGGCCACATAGAGAACATATCCGGTGGTAGACTCTTGATTATAAACTCATGGATTCAAATCCTGGATTAAGCAGTTCGTTGTATCACTGAGCAAAACACTTTATTGCACTCTACTCAGCTAAAAATGATCATCAACTTTTGGGGCAGCTCTCCCTCCAGATACCACATTCAGGATGTTTCACTAGGGCAAAGTAGGGAGATCCGGGTGATTGTCTGGATCTGCTTGCAACAATATGGATCAAAAGCAATGAGTGTTGTGTGTGATGCACCAATTCAGCTTCGTGTCTGACGCCTAAACTTTCGCACAGGCGCGATGTGTGCCTAAGAAGTTCGTTTCCCAACCACATGCCTCTGGGTTCAGTTCTGTTGCCTGTTACTTTGGCCGAGTTTCTTCCACCATAGTTTCGAGCCGAGCAAATCCTGTGGATGGATTTGGTAGACGGAAACTGAAAGAAACCTGTTGTGTATGCATTTATATATATATATATATCTGTGTGTGTGTGTGTCCGTGTCTTCCTGTGTTTTGACATCACATGGCATCGGACCGTTGCGAAATGTTACTCTGCTTAGAAACAGGTGAAAGTTGGCGACAAGAAGGCCATCCAGCTGAAAAAGTCTGCCTTTACCAATTCCGTCTGACCAACGCAAAGAATAGAAAAGTGAACATTATAACGACACGCACGCACGCACGCACACACCAGACGCATACACACATGTATGTATCCAGGCAGATGTCTAAAACATGCTTACTTAATGGAATCAGTTGTTGGAGTTGCATGATGCAGTAGATAAAATGTGACTGTCTTTCCATCAAGTTGTGATAGATACACACATACATCCATATATGCATAAATACATAAATACACACAAGGAGAAAGCGAGAGTTTCGGAGTGAATTAATGTACAATAAATAATGTGATAACATAAGATAATGCCTGAGACTAAAGTACCTAGATATGCTTTCTGCATAAAAAACAAGCAGTGAAGTTGTTAATAAACGTAATATAACGAGACTAAGAAAATATAAAAAGGAAAATTGTTCCAGTAAAATATTTGACTGTTCAATCGAGAAAAGCCACCATCTCCATAAAAAGTAACTGCGTTTACCCAAAATGCAAATAATACTGGATGCGGATATTAGGGGAAGAAAAAATTTCCGAGGATTAAAGGGTTGCATTCGGTTTAACTCGATTGAAGCCATTTTTCTTCTCGTTACACAGCTAATACACTTCGGAATGCATAACCAACACTCCCGTGTATTTCTTCTCTAGCGCTATATTTATAGGAAATCGATACGGATTAAAAAATATCTGTTATAGCAAAACATTGATCTTGATGTGACTAAATAATAAATATAAATATGTTGAAATTTAATAAAATGTTAAAAATAAAATAAGACAAAAAAACAACAACAACAACGAAACATTAAATATGATATATCAGTATTAATGTTGATGTCAATATTATTATTTTTCTCGGTTTTGCCTCTCCGCATCTCTCTCTATCTCTGTATTAGTGCGTATGTGAATATATGTGTGTGTGTGTGTGTGTGTGTGTGTGTGTGTGTGTGTGTGTGTGTGTGTGTGTGTGTGTGTGTGTGTGTGTGTGTGTGTGTGTGTGTATGTGTGTGTGTGTGTGCGCGCGCAAGTATAGGTACATATCTATATATATGTATATATGTATGCAAGCATCTATATATTATATATGTATATAAGAATATACATATATACATATATATTTATAAATTTCTATGGAAATTTACATACACATACAGACACGCATACACATGAGTTTAGTTATGTGAGTACACACACACACACATATACACATTTGTATATATATATATATGTGTAAATATATTTTTTATATATGTGTATATAAGTTTGATCGTGTGCGCGCGTGTGTATTTGTGTGTGAGTGCGTATGCGTGAGATAAAAGTTGATATTGATAAATATACCTTTTAAAAATAATCTTTATTCAATAATTGGGATTTCACTGCTGTGAAATATTCCATTAATGGCAATACGGAACACATTAAATCGAGATTGCATTGATTAACACAAGTAATTAGCGCTCATTAATTCAATTTTCAAATGCAATGTTTACTAACATAAACGTAGATCCTAGAAACTTCATCTTTACACATGCATCAAAATCTACGCCAACTCACAACCGCCATTTTGTTACTAAACAAGTGACGGTGAACAAACAACTCGTTTCTGCATCCGTCTATTTTCCGCTTGTCATTGTTCTTGTTAGTGGTGCTGCTTTTATTTTATTGTCTTTTGTAGTAGCTGTTTTCATTGTTGCTGTTGTTCTTGTTGCTGTCATTATCCATTAAACTTCTTGTTGGTGTCTTCAGGAATAATGGCGACGGTAGAGGTGGTGAACACGTTTATTTTATTTATTTATTGCTGTTAATATATTTTTAGTATTATTGTGACTATGTTTTTCCTGTCTTTCTCTTAATATTCAGGGCTAGGGTCGTTGATGTAAATTTTGTTTTTGTACTTGTCGTCGCCGTCTTCTTCCCACCTCCCCTTCCATTTCTACCCCTTTCCTCCGCTTCTTAATATTCCTTTACTAACCCTTTTTGATATGTCCGTATGTTCCACCTAACATTTTTTTAACGTACCTTTTCTCAATTTTTCCACTGGTTTACATGGGAACAAAGACAGCGTGCACCACTCATTTCAGGCTCCTCTCCATAGCAAAAGAAAGAGAGAGGCCGGCCATCTCCAGGTGCAAAATTTCATTTTGTTTATCAGGTACGTTAATCAGATCGAAGCACAAAAACAGTCGCTCTCCGCGTGTGCCGAGAACCCTCGTTATGCCAAATGTTTGCAACAGCGCAGGTTCCGTTATAGACACCTAAGGACCATATTGTGATGTGAAACAAACCAGGCGATGGATTGTGTACATCATTCAAAAGACAACAATGGAAATCTTCGACAAGAATCCAAACAGTTTCCCTCAACCAGATTTCACTGACAAGCTTTTGGTCGATCTGAAACCATAGAATTCTTGCTCAGAATCTCAGGCAGTAGCATCGATCTCAAAATCTCGTGTTTGCGCAGCAGACTTCCTAGCCATCACACAGCAGCCATATCTACGTCTGTTTACTCCCGTGTTGCTGATGTTGTTGTTGTTGTTGTTGTTGTATATCAACGTTGTTTTTGGTTGACGTTGTTACTCCTGTGTCAGTCTGTCATTGTTAGTAATTTAATCACTTAAAAAGCAGGAAAAAATGTTTCTCCGTTTTAAAAATATAACTTGACCTTTAAATAACACATTATAAAAGGGATTTCTTGGCGCTAAGTAACTGCTTCGGTAGGTAGGGTTATCTTGCACAAAAATATGTTGATCGGGAGATTGATAAATAGAATAATTGACAGATAGATCAGCAGACACATAGATAAAAAGATAAATATATTGATAGACTGAGAGAGGGGGGAGGCAGTGACGTTAATCATGATTAGGAAAAGAATCAGTTGATCCTCATTTGATTAGAAATCCCTCCGTACTTGTTTTTCTTTCGGTTTTTAATCTGTAAATGGTATTTTCGTCAAATGTAATTGATTCCCATCCTCCTAGTATTGCGATTATACCAATGTATTCCCAGACACGCACACAAACACATACACACACATAGCTTCATTTGTTCATGTGTATACATATAATCATGTACATATATATGGATAAGTACACATACTATTATATGCGTATATGCATGTATATACATACATGCACACATACAAAGTAATATGTATTATGCAAACAGATACACATAATGCTGCAAAACAGGAATAAAGCAAGCTTGATATTAACAAAGACACACATATATATATATATATATATGCAGACGCACGCTCGCACGTACACACACACACACTGAAGTGATGTACAAATTTAGTTCAAATATTCAGAAAAAGGGAGGTTGTCAGATTTTGGATAATTATTTATTTAGCGCTTTCATCTCCGAAATGAGATGAAAGCGCAAAATAGATAATTACCCAAAATTCTTACTTCCTCCTTTTTCTTGTATATATATATATATATATATCCGTAGTTTATGTTTATCTTCACAAATTTTCTATTGGCTTCAGAGCACTGAAATTAACGACGTTTCGTATACGTCTATGTAAACACTGCGACTCAAGATATACCAAAAATAGGTAATGAGTGCATGTAGATATTTGAAGAGTTATTGCTCTCTCTCACCAGCACCACCTCCAGCCCATCAATCATTCACTAATTTTAGAAGATTAATATAACTGGATGGATCAATCTACACATTGACCACATTCCTGGCAACTGGCAAGTAACTATTAATTGCTAGCAAGAACACAGTTTTTCGTTTTACAAGAATAATATACTACCGAGTATAATAAAGGTTTGCAAGTCTTGCGTCTTAGAAGTGCGAGGTTCTCATTTTTAAGTTTATCTCTACAGATCTTCTACAAAATTCAGAGCCAGCGCTATATTTACACACACACACACACACACACACACACACACACACACACACACACACACACACACTTGTGTGTATGTGAGAAGGCACATGGCTCAGTCGTTAGAGGGTAGGGCACACAATCATAAGGTAATGAGATCGAATCCCAGACTGGAGTGTGTGTTGTGTTGTATTCTTGAGCAAAACACTTTATTTGACGTTGCTCCAGTTCACTCAGCTGTAGAAATCAGTTTCGACGTAACTGGTGCTGTATTGCCTCCAGGCTACATATATTTCTTAGCTTGCAGAACCTCGGATGTAGTAATTACTCAACGAGGGGCACTCCGCTAGCTCATCATCAAGTCAAAGATGCCTTAGTCAAATGAAGGTTACATTGTCGTCAAGAGACCCCCATATTAACTCAACTAGCAGGAGATTTGATACACACACACACACATAGGCACATACATACTATAGTTGTCCAAAGGCAATGCAGTGAGTTTGTTTTTATTTGCTTAATATTATAGGTTAACGACAGCAAATTCATGTTACTGAATGGTTTCATGCAAAAACTTAGAAATGTACTATGAGCGGTCATCGGACTTGTCTGAATGGAAAATTATGTTAGAGGTCTGAAAACGTCACCACCGGTTTATGGTTTGTTGTAAAATGTCAGGACAAAATTCATGGCTGAAGGAATACACCACAGGAGATAGACGAATCCATTGCAGTTGGGTCCCTTGAACTTTCTTTAGTCTTCAATCTAAATGTCAGACTTACAAACAATCGATTCAAAACGTTTTAGCTTTGTGGATGTATACCTAGCGGATTTATGGGCCACTGTCCAAATATGGCTGCTTAATACATATCCATATATCATACAGGACCCTTCGACTCACGATCTCTACAACCTCAAACTAAATACTCGTAAGTGGAGTTCTACCAGTTTTACTGTAATTAAATTGGACATGTGCTTCAGCCCTACCATCACCTGCATCATTTGTAAACCTGTTCGGATACTGTCTCTTTACATCTCTCACAAAACCAAAGCCCTTTGAGAGGGACACATATCTTTGTATTGTAGTACTATGAGCCAAGGATAGAATACAAATTTAATATAAAAAGCTCCACCCCTAACATCTGGGAGACTATTGTCCCCTACTAAAACACCTGCAAGAACTAACAGCTGAAAAACAAAAACGCTTTCATATAGGAATATCCCTGACAGCTCTCCTGACCTCCAAACTTTATCCAGACCTTTTGGCCCCTTTACTAAAACAATCTCTACCAGCTGTATGGAATCCTATTATAATGGCTGTGTAATTTGGCCCGTAAAGAGAGAGCCTCGATATAGTTATACACTGTCTATTTTACTTCTCTATGTTACAAAACTCCACAAATCAGTCATCTCTGCGCTACCTGTCTCGCCATCACATATGCAAACCATGTTGGAAAGTGACTTGTTGCTCTCAAACCAAGAACATTGAACACTTTCACACTAAATGTTACATTATTCTAAAACGACGCACCACAATGCACTTAAGAACCACATAAAACCTATCAATTTGTTCGCCTTTACTTGAAGCTAATTTAACCTTGGGAGACATAATATAGTCTGTGAAGTGTGTATAATGTGTACGGTGTGTATATAGCGTTCTTTTCCCAAGAGAACCAATCCTTGTGACGTAGCCAATTATCGATCTAAGATTCACATTTTCAATATCATGCACATCATCTCTTCCAGCTCAGGTAATTTTTCTCTATATGAATAGGCGTGTATATGAGCTGGTATGTATGTATGTACGTATATATCTATCGATAGATAAATATATATATATACACACATACATATGTATATCGTATGTATATTTTTGTATACACACATACACTTACATGCATTCATACATCGGTTTTTCTCTCCTATCCTCCCGTCAATACCCACCTTCCAAAGAAAGATAACATCCGGATCTTCATTAACTCGTTCTATCTCTCTCAGCGACAGACAAATCTTTTGGATCAGGAATCTCTCTCTCTCTCTCTCTCCCTCTCCCTCTCTCTCTCTCTACATGCTGAATGTGGTAGAAGTAATGGTGGCTATGGCTTTCCTAAGCTTCCCTTCATCGATGACATTGTTGCAATTAATGTTCCATTCGTACCTTTTAAATTTAGAAGCTGTGGCATAGACATAAACAAGAAAGAAGTGGGATAGCAATACTGCAATTTTTTTGGTGGGGGCGGATTGGAAAGGATTAGTGTGGGGCCTGGTGGGGATGGACGGACAAAAAAGGAGGAGGTGGTTGCAGAAAAGAGATGAGTAGGAGACAAAATTGGCTGAGTAGAGGTGACACGAGCCCAGCTAGAGGTGAAGAGCAGAAGTCATTATAGTAGTGGCGGAAAGAGTAGTGGTGTAGAGAGTATTGTGTGTCTGTGAGTGACTTTATTCTAATCAGTTAGGTCATCTTTTTCTGGATGTCGTCTGGGTTTTCCTTGTGAGTAGCAGCAGCAGTATCACTGTCCCAGGCGAGGGGACAATATTTTATGGTGAGCGTTACTTGAGCTTCGTAGAGTATCAATAATTGTCGGGTTATGTTGTGCTCTTGAAAAGAAAGGCTTGTCGTTGGGATGCAGTTCTTGTTTTCATCCATCCAGCCCAGGATAGGAACAGCTAGCATTTGAACTGATTATGAGGGCTGCCGCTGAGTGCTGTTCAGGATTAAGGGGGCAATGATGTTTTCTTGATTGAGTAGTTTTTGCATTTTTATTGTATGTTAAAAGGGACAAAGTCGAAAAATGCTTTTGAGTTGTTGTTTGTTTCTTTAATGAAGTCAGGGTGTTTGGCGTATGGTGTGGACGTGGCAAGTGGACGATGTATGGTTGTAGAATGTTAAGTAAAAATGATTTCAAATTTTGGCACAAGGCCAGCGATTTCGGTGGAGGGGTTAAGTCAATTACATCGACCCTAGTCTTCAAATGGTACTTATTTCATCAATCCCGAAGAATAAAAGGTAAAAATTCGATCTCTGCAGAATTTGAACTCAGAACGTAAAGTCAGAAAAAGTGCGTCTTAAGCATTTTGCCCGGCGCGGCATCGATTTTGCCAGCTCGCTGCCTTAAAGGCTCAAGTAGTAAGAGTGGATGGTCATGGATGGGATGCTACGTCAATCATTGATGTGTAAAAGGGAGCAGCAAAATTGAGCCCTGAAAACCGAGTTAATAGAATGTGAACTTTATCAACACATTCAGATGGATAACAGCTGGGTGTCTGTGTAATAAGTTCGAGAGCTATCCATTCCGTTGTTTCATTCAGATACACGTTGTCATCATAGCTCCGGTTATTCATTTTGAATTATTGATTGAGCACTCTCACTGTCATATTCCTTAATTTTAGATAAATTGAAATGTTTACTATGAAGTACACACACACACACACACACACACACACACACACACACACACTTTATTTACTCACACTCACATATACATATATTTTATACGTGTATGTGTGTGTGTGTGTGTGTGTGTGTGTGAACATAATATTTAATTAGGTTTAATTATATAATACGAACTTTAATGTTGCCACAATATGCCAATCTCCACAGTGTATAATTAGGAATAATTAGAAAATGCGGCAAACATGTGAAAACTATATTATTTTTAATGATCGTTCTTCAAATCCTTGTGAAATCTTTAAAAATAATTCTTGTAATTAGATAATCCTTCATCTATTTAGAAATATAAATATTCTTAAATTCAATTATATATGACTGGTAAATAATCATTTAATAAACTCTGATGAAACGAGAGATTTTGAGCAATTTGAACTTGAAACTCGGAACAAATCCTGCATTTTCTGCAGCACTAACGATTACGACAGCTAACAACAACTGATACATCTAATTTTGTCTCAAGGCCAGCAATTTTACGGGGAGAGGGTCAGTCGATTCTTTTGAAAATGGGCTCATGAATCAGATGGGAATAATTCGAAATAGAAGCTTTCTTCATGAGACCCAGATTAAGACAATCAGGAAAAGCTTCCACGGTGGTGGTGATATCGAGGAAGATAATGTAGGTGAAGAAAAGTGAATGCGTAGGCAGGGTGAGGTTGTAGGAGAGGAGTGGCCGGCCACTCAGTATAATGTAGAAAACCCTGTATTATGAGAGAATATGACTGACGAAAAGAGGAACCCCAGAACAAGACTCGAGGATATAATAGTTACAAAAACAGAGACCAACCCGGTGAATTTGAGAAGTTTCGACCGTAACAGTGTGAAACGCGTGACACAAAATGATTATGAAATTCTGAAATACATTCTGATAAAAAAAATCTAACGGAAACAAGGGACTTAATCAGAATTATAAGAATTGTTTACTCAGTGGTGCAGTTCCGGATGGACTGTAGAGAGACAGACAACATTGTTGATGAAAGATTGGTCAAATAGCAATGAGGTTGGTAATTACAAAACCCATTGCTTGTTTTAACCTTTTATAGAAAGTGTTAACAGGCATTTTAGCATGGAAAATTTATACGTTCCTTGCGGAAAACAATCTACTTTCAGTAGAACAAAAGGGATGCCAAAAAGGATCCAAGTGCACCAAGGACCACCTTGTGATAGACAAAGTTATAATGAAGAACTGTAAACTGTACCAAAAAACCTGTGCATGGCCTGGATTGACTTTAAAAAAGCTTACGACATGTTGCCGCTTTCGCGGATTTGGGAGACACACGAGTGGAATAGCTGAGAACGTGTGTGCACTGATTAAGAACAGCATACTTCGTTGGAAAACATGTGTTTTCTGTAACAACCAGCACTTAGCTGAGGTTAAAATAATAGCGGTATCTTCCAGGAAGACTCGTGCCCACCTTTGTTATTTGTTATAGCCTTGACCCCACTTTCTGTGGCCTTACGCAAAGTCAACGCACCCTATGAGAAAGAATGGACTGTCTCAACCACCTTCACTTCATGGATGATTTTAAACTGTTCGCAAAAACAGAGCCTGAAATGGAGAGACTGGTTGAGACTGTTCAGACGTGCAGGGGATTAAATGGGGATTAAATTCGGTATCTCGAATTGTGCGCTGCTCAATTTGAAACGGAGAAAAAGAGCAGATTGTAGGGCATAGAATTACCAAACGAAGAGAGAATGGAAGACCCGGATGATGATGGGTACAAGTACCTTCGGATTGTGGTGCTTGACAATATCTTGCACAGAGAAATGAACCATGTGACCGCCACCAACATATGGGCTGTTGCTGTAGCCCGCTACAGCGCACCCATCCTGAAATGGGCACAAGTGGAAATTAACTCGATCGCAATACCCGAAAGACAATGACAGTGCATGGTGCCCTCCACCCTAATTCGAACGTACACAAGCTTTGCATGAAGAGGTGTAAATGTAGGCGTGATTAGCGTACGGGAGTGCATCAACGGTGAAACAAAAACATGACAGAATATTTGGTAAACAGCAAAGAAGACCTGCTACAGTATGCTACTAGTGCAGAAGGAATGACCAAAAATGGACTTGAGAGTGCTCCTGAATTCCGATCACGAATAGCCAAAAAAAGGACCAGGCATTGAATATCAACTCAGAAAAAAGGGATATAAACTACAGAAGTGCAACGAACCTCTGCAGAATGTGTGGGAAGAGGGTCGAAAGCGTGACTCACATTGTTAGTGCTTGTGAAAGTCTTGCGCAGAAAGAGAACAAGTGCAGACACGACAAGGGAGCCCCAAATTTTCACTGGCTACTCTACCGGAAGAATGGGTACGAGGTAACGGATGCTTGGTACCAACATACACCGGAAAAGGTAATGGACGATAAGGGGAAGGCAAAAATCCTCTGGGACTTTGACTTCCACCCAGACAAGATGTTAAAGCAGATATAGGCCAGATATAGTAACGTTTAAGAGGAACAAACAAGAGCGCCTAATAATCGGAGTGGCAATTCCAGGAGATCGAAATATTATCATGAAAGAAAGGGAAAAGATTGATAGATATGGGGACCCGAGAATTGAGATCGTTAACATGTGTCACCTACGAGCATCAAACATAAAGGTTGTCCCTATTGTCATCGGAGTATTGGGTTCAATACCACCCAACCTGAAAAAAAAAACATCTGGAAACCTTAGAGATACCCTACAATCTAGGTGTATTGCAAAAATCGGCATCACTTGGAACGGCACGCATATTGCGTAAAGTACTGTCTGAGGTCCTTGTTGTGACTTGACAAACAGTACAAATCCCCGGCAGACACAATATCTTCAATCAACATCACAATATTGTATACTGTGTGACGTCTTATGACAATAGAATGGATACAAAAGAAAGTGAGAAAATTAAAAATTATGAGGACTTAGTCAGAGAGATGAAGAGATTGTGGAAAACTAAGAGGACAATTATTGCTGTGGTGGTTTGTGCAATTATTACAAGACAGAAAGTGTTACTGAAGACTATTGGAATTGAGATATGAATTATCGATCTACAGAAAAGTGCAATCCTATATTCTGCAAGAATCCAAAGAAAGACACTTAAGATTTGCCATAACATCACCAAATCCGAAGAAAACAATCTACTAATATAGCAAGTAACTTAGAAACAAATAACAGGTAACGACAACAACCACAACAGCAACAACAACAACGACAAAGATAGCAACTACAACAACATCAAAAACAACAACAATGACGTCGATGATGATGATGATGATGATGGTGACTATGAGGAGAATGATAATAATAATAATGGTTTAAAATTTTGGCACATTGCCAGCAATTTCGTGCGAGGAGGATGAGTCGATTATATCGACTCCAGTGCACAACTGGTACTTATTTTATCGACCCCAGTGCACAACTGGTACTTATTTTATCGACCCCGATATGATGAAAGGCAAAGTCGCCCTCGGCGAAGTTTCTACTCAGAACGTAAAGACGGACAAAATACCGCTCAGCATTTTGTCCGGTCTGCAAACAATTCTGTCAACCTGCCGCCTTATTTGGTGATGATAATCCTCTACTAAAGGCACAAAGCCTCAAATTTTGGTGGGGAGGAAAATAGTTGCTTATATCGACCCCAGTGCGTAACTGGTATTTATTTCATCGACCCCGAAAGGATGATAGGAAAAGTCGACTTCGGTGGAATTTGAACTGAGAACGTGAAGGCGGAGGAAATACTGTTAAGCATCTAGCCCGGCGTGCTAATGATTCTGCCAGCTCACTGCCTTATAATAATAATAATAATAATAATAATAATAATAATATTGATGATGACAACAGAAGTATAGTAAGGAAAACTAAAACCCACTAGAATCATGTTAGATACGTAAACAAAGAGAATTAATGAAGTAGATAAAGCAGAAAACATGTACACACGAAAGAAAAGGTTAAGAAGTAATATTATAGACGCATTAGATTACTACTTATAGGAGAAGTAAATGTCAAAACCAAGATAATGGCTATCGATACTTTAGCTGTTCCAGGAGTAAGTTAATAGTTATAATATTCCCAGCAGGAAAGTGCGTTAAAAAGCGAAACTAGTCAAGGTAAGAAAGGTAATAGGTAGGAATATGTTAGATAATCCTGTAGTAAGTTAGTGGTATGCTCTGCTGGAGACTGAGTGAAGTAGCAAAACTAGTCAAGGAAAGTAAATAGAATATTGACAGGGTGTAGGGTACATCAGCTAAAAACCGACACAAAGATTATTTTTACTTCAAATATAGAAATGCATGGCGTTCTCTGCCACAAGAAGCTTATGAAATATTTAATGGAGAATTAGAACAGTATGTGGCAAAGATAAATAAATGAAAACTAATAAGAAAACATGAACCAAACAAGAACTGTTTTCTATCTTCAAAGGAACTCAACAAAGATAAGATTCAACATTAGCAACAGCAACAACAGACAACATCAACAAGAATCACAACGATCTATTTTTGAAGTTATATTTGTGTGTGTGTATATATATATATGTGTGTGTGTATGTATGTGTACGTACATACATGCACCTTTCCTGATGAAGGGGACATTGTCCGCATGGTTTGTAAGATTTTTTATTAATTTTTCTACCAGGACATGAACTTTGGAAACGGCCGTAGAAAGTGGATTTCCTCGAACTGTAGCTTATAGATTTTTTTTAATTGAAACTCTTAACCGCTCTTAATTTTAGATGGTTTTGGGAGTAAATGCTTCAGTGACAGTCTGGACAAGCAAGGCTTTTCAGAATTAAAAGGAATCAACCAAGTAAGTCGCATATTACAAATGCAATCTGTTAGTGGAACAGTAAAAATATGCAAAGCTATTCTCAAGTTTAAAATATGACATTGCTTTTATTATCTGCATCCCGACGATGGAGTTTTGTATCTTTCTTAGAAACCAGTTCTTTCCCCAGAGGAAGGATTTAGAAAGTTAAAAACCGAAGAGACCGTACATATATACATGCATACATACCTACGTACGTATGCAGATATATACATGACTATCTCTTTCTCTCTCTCTTATATATATGTATATATATATATATATATATATACTGTATATCTTGCTTGTCTTCATCAGACCGTCCAATGAATGCCAGAAACCCGAAAATTTGATGTTACTCTAAACCTATTTTCTTGTAAAAGTTAATAAACATGTTCTCTGCTGATAACTTTTGAGTAATCCTTTAGTATGATGTTAAATTGTTTTGATATTTTACATGCTATGAAACTAATGTGTATTTATGTATGTATGTGTGTGCGTGCGTGTGTTGTGTGTGTATGCATATATTAGCTAGAAAAACAAGGGAGACAAATGTGGTTGCTCGAAGAATAGCAGAGAGAGCTCTTCTGTGGGAAGTTTCTGTCAATTTCATTCAAAGGATTGACGCACTCAGTACAATGAAACTGCTCACTGCAGCTTTTGCAGACATGGAGGCACCGTCATGATGTTTGTTCCGAGATATCTTCAAAGAAATTCAGGGGAGCAACACCTGGGCCTGTTCATTGGAATATAGGGATATTTTAAAAACTGGAGACAAGTAAATTTTTGGGGGTTGTTCTTCGTATCTTTGGATGCCCGATCAAATTTGTGAATATTCTTTGCTCAGAGTAGACAATTGGAAGCTTCTACGTAAGAATGAGTTCGGCAAGATTCCAGGCTGACTCTCGCTAAAAAGCCTTCATCATTTATGTGACAACACTGTTTGGTTGTAGGATAGAAATGGAGGCAGGAGTCTTAACTACAACGTTTTCAACATCTGAATGCTCCATCGACATTCACTATTTCTAAAACTCTTCGGGAGACTCACCACCATCATCATCATCCGAACAACTACAACAATAACACCGACGACAGCAATAACAATCACAACAACAACAAGCTCTATGAAAATACAAGTCCTCAACATTCATCTCTGTTCTATACATCAGTCTTCAACAATCATTGAAATTGTTGTTTTGGGACTAGAAGTACGGAAATGATTGATAGGTATTTATTGATTTTTTTAAGGAATCGATTGAATGTTTGCATTCACATATAACCGTTTAACAATTATTTTTCATCTCTCTTATCTATCTATATATATATATATATATGTAT
>NC_068984.1:658024-666378 GCF_001194135.2 Octopus bimaculoides
TATATATATATATATATATATATATATATATATATATATATATGTATGTATGTGTTTGCGTGTTTTATAGTAATTTAACATTAAACTGAAGGATCATCCAATGCATTTTACTAAAGCAGATATTTATTAACTTTACATGGAAAAGGTTGACAGTGACTTCGAAGTTTTGGCTTTCTTCCATTCAGCAGTCTGGTGGAGGTAAGCAAGCTGAAACTTCGAAGTCGTTATTCTAGGTTATTCTATGTTAATAGGTTGGAGGAAATATCCGCCTACAAGACATGATGATACAGTTCCAATTCCTGCTAGCAGCCACTTTCCTTCCACTAGTAGTGTTTAAATCTTTGAGATTTATCATAGAAAAATGTCAAATGCCCACCTAACCCTGTCCAACAATACCGTTTGAATTTCCTTGCTGAGGACAATTCAAAACGTTTTGGTCTTTAGTTCACTGCAGACAACTGGAGGCCTTTACGCTTGTTCTGGTGGCCATAGCAGCCAAATAAACAATTTTAGCTTTAAAAAAATGTCATAGACACACAATATCCGTAAAAAAATGAGAGATGGTCACAAGTGGAAAGTCTGCTTCATGAATTGACCAAGGGTCAAACAACAACAACGACAACAACTTCAGTGCGAATATTTCAGTATGAGAGATAATTTAATTATTTAACCCATTAAACTAGCAGTGATAGGTAGGTCATATGCAGGTAAATATTTTCATTCAGCTGAAGAACACATAATTAAAGCCAACAATGGCCAGGTGAGTCTCCCGAAGAATTTTCTTTTTAAGCATTTCCATTTTCTCGTTACACTTAAACGACACCGGGAATCTCTCCCCAAACCATTCAATGATTCTCCCACACTGTGAAGGATTGATCGGTGCTATTGAAGACAGCACAACCAATTCACTGATTCACCATCGCCCATTCCATTCACATTGAACGAAACTCTCTGTGGATGGAAACTATCCAGCTTATTCGGTTCTTTGAGAATGGCTTTCGTCTATAGAATAATCGTGCTTTTTATAAAAGCTGGAATCTATATGTTAATGTAATTTTGAAATAGTCCTCTGAATTCACCTGAAATGTGTGAATACATCTCGATTGCTATACATCAAACCATACTGAAAGATCTCCTTTATTTACTGCACTCACCGGAATAATGCAAGAACGATGTAAGATAATTTATTGGTTAAGAAAGACAGTCAATATATTCAAGAAAAACAAAGGTTTCTTCATTGCTTTTAATAGAATTTAGCAGAGATAGGGACATCTCTATCAATAAGATGCAACATTATTGTTACTCACTTCTCAAAATGATATTTTGCCGTGTCTCACAATTAAATTATAAATATATTAAAAGATAAGTATTTACACAACTTTGCCGTTTAAAAAGTTTCGTTTTGTTTCTGCGGGTACAAAACCCTAAATTTAATGACAGAACACATCTATCAACAAAAACACTACGCTTTTAAATGCATAGGATATTTCCTACCTTGTGTACTGAATATATATATATATATATATATATATAGAGAGAGAGAGAGAGAGAGAGAGAGAGAGAGAGATAGATATCTACATGTGTGTGTGTGTGTGTGTGGTGTTTTTCTTAACATGGTTTGTATAGAAAATCAGTAGAGGGATTGTCGTACACTTTAGGCTAAGGTTTAGGCAATAAACTAGACTTGAACCTGCGATCACATTTTTTCATTACGAATGTCTGCAGAACACCAGAAAGATATTAGTGTCACTTGCTGGTATTGATCGACTTTGCCTTTCATCCTTTTGGGGTTGATAAAATAAGAATCGGTTAATCACTGGAGGCGATTTAACCGTCTTACCCCTCCGCTCAAATTACTGGCCTTGTGCTAGAATTTGAAACCAACATTTATAGGAAAGACAATGGATTTGTAGAGAGATGAATTCTTCACCATTGATAATTCGTTGTATGGTAGGCAGAAGACCTGAAATTTTGTAGAGCGGGGCTGGGGCTGGTGTAGTCCATCGATTCCACTGTTCACTTATTTTATCGATCCAAGAGGAAATATCACCTAGCAGTTTGTCAGACATGTTGACGATTCTGCCAGCTCGCTGCCTTAAAAGTAACTTTGGCAGCATTTGAACTCAGAAGCATTTATTCTACCTCTTGATATTCTAAGCTGGAATAAATGCTTCTAAACCGGAATAAATGCTTCTAAGCCGGAATGAATGCTGCTAATCCGGAATAAATGCTGCTAATCCGGAATAAATGCTGCTAATCCGGAATAAATGCTGCTAATCCGGAATACATGTTGCTAATCCGGAATACATGATGCTAAGCCGGAATAAATGATGCTAAGCCGGAATACATGATGCTAAGCCGGAATAAATGATGCTAAGCCGGAATAAATGCTTCTAATCCGGAATAAATGCTGCAAATCCAGATTAATTGCCTATGGGTTAAAGATTGTGCCAGTTAAACACTGATTAAATAATCACGAATAAGGATTTCTTGCATTAACACAAGGAAGAAGATTTTTAGAAGAGACAATCCCAGTATATAACTGGTATTTTAATAACCGTTAAGTCGGCTTCCACGCACTTTTCATCTACCAATTTTCCCTCAAAAGCTTCGGTTGTCATGAAGCATCTTACGCAAACGTTTAAGGTGCGGCGGCTTAAGAAGCATCGAACCGGAAACCGCATTTTTGCCTCTTATCCAGAGAAACGCGAATGCGTTCAGATTGAACGCGTGTTTGTTATTGATGTTGTACTGTCAATAACAAGTACAACATCATACAAAATGAGATCAACATGAAAAGAATGATAGTTTTTTTTTTCTTTTTTTTTAACTACAATCCTTTTCGATGACCTCGCTAGCCTGAACAGTCCATTCTTGATAAGGCACCACTTCATTCCATTCCAAAGAACTTTTCATGCCTTTCTTTGTAAATAGTGCATCAATCCTTTTTAAAAGCAACTTTGTACATTCGCTAATATAATCCTAGATACATCTTACCTTTACAAAAAGACAGGATGGTCACAAATTGAATGACTTTGATCATAAACCTGTCCAGCTTGTGTTCACGTGGAGTTAAATAACATCATCAGCAATAACATCAACAAGAAGGCAATATATATATATATATAGAGTAATAAAATACCAAGAAAAAGAAGAAAATATTCTCGCGGTTTAAAATTCAAACTAAAGGAAGTCATTGTTTCTTTCTAATATGATTTAACTAGGAACCTTGAGACGGTTGTTGAGAAAGATTGGCGAGAATTAGATTTAAAACATTGGTTGATCGTGGCTTATAACGACACACAGACACTGTTGTCAAGGTTACACAAATAATCAATGTATAGGCTAACCATTCCTTGTTAAGTCCCCGGAAAGTAAAACAACAATAATAAGGTTGTCAATAATAAAATAGAACAAAATTTAAAGGCATTTTTGTAGGGCATACATTATACAGAAGTGTTTTAATGTATATTTTACGTCTGTCTCTATATTCATACGCGCATACTAACACACACATATACAGATACACACACGTACACACATACTCAAGTTAAACTGAATTTATTATTTTAAAGCGAGTTTAACAATAACGAAAGAAAACAGTTATCGGAGGAGTGATGCATATCCTGCGCACAGATAAAGTTTTTCACAAATTCTAGTGTGACTTACAATGCGTTGCCTTAGCCATGCTTTTTAATTGAACTGAATTAAGCTTTCCTTCTTTGTAAGAATCACCATTATAAGTATCTATACTTCGGTGAAATTTAGGAATCAACTCGTAAATAAACGAAACCCTCGAATCCATCAGTGTACACACACATACACGCACACACAGTCGCATATATATATGAATGTATGTATGTATGTACCCACACGTGTCTATGCGCATAGGTACACCATGATCTACACACACACAGAATAAGCTCGATTCATATGAAAAAGAAAGTGAACAAAATAATAGGACCACTTACTTATTGTGAAATTTGAACGATTTAAAGAAATTCCTTTTATTTTTGTGAAGATGATCAAACCAAACGTTCATCATTTCCAGCCACTCACCTAATGAATATTTCTACCAAATGAACACCTATTTAATTTTAATTAGTTAGCGATTAAGGGTTTTGATAAATTAAACCCATGACTCCACTACAGACAAGTAATGTGATAGTATTTGACACTATCAACCTGTGCATGCGGCATCCCACCGTCCATTTCAACATATGTGTACAAGTCAGAGCCTAGCACATTCTCCATTTTCTATCGTTAAAATGTTTATAAATGCGAGATATTGAAATAAAAGTTAAGCGTCGAGATGCTTGTATTTGTTTCGTCTTCGTTTCTCACTGTTATTCCTCCAACATGTATTGAAGTGACTTTCTATAATATGATTTACTCTATTTCACAATGCTTCATCTAAACTATACATCTTTATCATATTACAGAGAGCTTTATCTGTGTCTGCCTGTGAGTCACACACACTTTCTCGCCGCCTGTTTTTCTCATTCACGCTCTCTCTCCCCTCTCTTTTCAAGCATATACAGACAACATACATATAAATGCACACACATACACACAGACATACAGACATAAATGTCTCTCTCTCTCTCTCTCTCTACACACACATATATATATGTAAATATATGTGTGTGCGTGCGTATGTGGAAGCAATGGGGAAAGACAAAAATGAAAGAGAAAAGAAGTTTGAGCGAAAGAAAAGTGTTTTTGTTGTTTAAGAAATAGAAATCTAAGAAGATAATGAAGGGGATATTGCTTCAAGCAAAGATGTGCATTAAATGTGCAGCATGTTGTAAGGTGGTAATGTAAGATGCACAGTTTGACGTTCTGAAACGATTGCAATCGCACAATGATGATGATGACGATAATAATAACGATAATTAATAATAATAACGATAATTAATAATAATAATGATAATAATGTATTTTTTTTACCAAAGTTCAAACGACAACGAATACAAAGTAGTGGATGTTGACAGCAGGACGGGATCGATATGTGCTGAGGGTGAACAATGTTTGGGTTCGTCCATTATCGTAGTTTCAGGTGTCGAACGTCAGAATCAGAATGAAGAACTTTTGATATAGTATTACATATAGAACGTTGAGGAAGGGCGGGAGGGAACAGAGCGAAAGTATAAGAAATATGTTAAGAGGGAGGAATGGGGAAAGAGGAAGGATGGCTGTCAACGATGAAAGGAGAATTCGATCTAAACGGGTAGATCTAAAATATAGAGAAATACTTGTTTTTGTTTATAGAGAAAGTTATTGGGTTGCAAGCGATCAGTTCGGTCTGACGTGGTCTTCTCATGATCAGATCTGTTACAGAAGCGAAATACTTTTATTCG
Organism: Octopus bimaculoides; assembly: GCF_001194135.2. Lineage (NCBI taxonomy): Eukaryota > Metazoa > Mollusca > Cephalopoda > Octopoda > Octopodidae > Octopus > Octopus bimaculoides. The sequence continues at coordinate 663,385 of NC_068984.1, forward strand.
AAAAGAAGTCGCTTGTGAGCAGAAATCATTCTTATTTACTATTTTCGACCAATTGGACTCATAAACAACCTTCTGGGCATTCGAGAACATTTATGTATACAAGAAGATACAGACTGTGAGCGGCAGTTAAAGAGAATGAAATCGTGGAGTTCATAACATTCAGAAATATAAAATACACATGTCTGTGGGAATGGTTATAAGGTTTCGAATACACAGAAACCTACGTTCGATCCGTTTGGGTTATTCGATTTAAGGCTTGAAATAAAATCACAACAAAATCGTGTCAGCGCTTCAAAGTTCATGGAAGGCAGAGTAAAGACGCTCATTGTAACGCAGTTTGAACTCGAAGCTAATCCGCGGAATCATTTGGGTTCCGAGTAGTTTGAAAAATATCGCGGCGTGCAGTAACGAATCCTTTTCAATGAAAGATTATGGTCGAGCATCAATTTATATGGATCGCTGCGATTGGAAGTTTATTCATATGTTTCTTTTTCTCTTCTTTGGTTCAGTCATTGGAGTATGGCCATGCTACGGCACCACCTTGAAGGTGAATAGATCAATCCCAGTACCTATACTTTAAAGTCTAATACTTATTCTAACGGTCTTTTTTTGCGGAATTGATAGATAACGGAAACGTAAACAAACTAACACCGGTTACCAAGCGTTGGTACAGAAAAACTACAAACACAGTGACACACGCATATATATACTCATATACAAACTATATATACGTCGGTCTTCCGCAGTTTCCGTCTACAAAATTCACTCACAAAGAATTGGTCGGCTCGGGAGACTCTCTGCCACCATCCAGAAGTGCTATGCCAGCCAGTAACTATGCAGGGCACAGTCGCTACTCCGTGGAGTATTTTCAAAACATCTGCGTACCCAAATACATATCGTCAAGTCTCAAAGAACCGACTTTATACTAAGGTTTGAAAAACCAGTTGATACCGCTTCGTTCGTTATAAGACAGGTTGGAAAGAAGCAAGGAAATATTTTGTTCTGCTGATTATTTTGCATGGAATGTATCGGCCTCTTAAGAAAGGCATGAGTGTGGTTCAAACAAAAATTATTTCACTGATTTCAGTCAATGTATCACAGTTATGCTGCAGCACTATTTTCAACGGTTTGGTCGCGTATCGATCCTTGTAAATAATTCAACCTGGAGTTGAATCTATCTATCTATATTTTGACCAAGTCTACTTTTTGATATGCTTTTAATCTTTAAACGGAAGTGGTGAGTCAGATGTATGATCACGCACACAGGCACATTATGCATGCGTACATACATTTTACACGCGCGTACGAGGTGGTATCAAAAAGTTCCCGAACTAGTTATGTTTAATAACAAATAACTTATTTACCTAAATTTTAACATAATCTCTTTCGAAATAGTCATCTTGCGCAGTAATACATCGGTTTCAGCGTTCCTGCCACTTTTGGAATCCAGCCTGGAAGTCGTTTTCCGTAAGCGAATCGAGGATCTTCTGCGAATTGCTCTTGATGTCGACAACGGTGTTAAAACGGCGACCTTTGCGCTGCATTTTCATCTTGGGGAAGCGATGGAAGTCCGCAGGTGCTGTATCTGCTGAATAGGGCGGGTAAAGAAACGACACCATGTTGCTTCTGACGAGAAACTCATGAGTGAAGAAAGCTCGGTGACAAGATGCATTGTCATCGGGAAGAATGCAATTCTTCGCGCTCCACAAATCCGTCACTTTCGCCGAGTGTCCTGTCTCAAACGCTTCAAAACGTCGTTGTTTGGCCTCCGACAATCCTCGGGCACAACAAACTGATGAATTGTCTCCACATATCCGGGTTGACGCTCGCTGCAGATCTTCCAGGTCGCCCATCGTCTTCCAGAGACATTCTTCCACTTTTGAAGTGCCATATCACTCGAAACATTGCGTCCGAACCATTGCCTCGTCGCCGGAAGCTTGCCAAAGCAGACTCAATCTCTTTGTAGCTGACTTCCCAAGTTTAACGCAAAATTTCACATTAGCTCTTTGTTCCAACTTCCCATCCATGACAAAATCGCTACAGCATACGCGTGATCACAAAAACACAAATTTTACAACTTGCGACGTCACTCGGCACACTGCCTCATGAAGGTCACTACTAGCTCGCATTGCGCATACAGCCGTGTGCTGCTATCTGTTGGCGCGCTACAGAACTAGCCCTGGTGTGTGTGTAGAAAGAACAGACTTCAATCCAAATTACATCAAATATTTCTGTGCATTAGCATCAGCTGTTAATTACCGAGTTTTCATATTATAACTGGATCTCCGTCGGTTATAATGATGGGGGGGCACGTGATCTGATCAACGGAACAGCCTGAGCTCTCCACAGACGTGCGAACCTTTTACATAGTTTTCAGTAAGATTCAGTGTGACACAGAATGTGACAAGTGACTGGCCGTTTGAAATATAGATGCTGTTCTGAGTGGAGTGGAGCAATGTTTAATAAGTGTCTTGCTCAAGGACACAGCACACCACCGGGAATAACCTAACCACTAATCCAGATGCCTTCACTCCATATTGTGACACGAATATTATATGAACATGATCTGTGAACTTGCACATCATCAGGGGAGTGGCTTTGAGAGTACTATATATATATATTGTTGTACTTGGGGATGGTCATATTGCCAGTTTAGCCAATAAAAACACACGCACTGTATATTTGGTGTTAATTTGCTTCAGCTTTATTTTACATTAATCCTATTTCGACCAGAGTTCTTTCGTCACACTTCTGTGACCTCATCAGTGGTCCTTTGCTTTCTTCTTTCTTATGTGTGTCTCACCTTGCTAACTATCAGCCATTTTGTATTTTGTATTCCTATTGTATGTGTCTACGCATGCGTATCCTTCAATGTGTCTATGTTTTTGTAAGTGCATGTGTGTGTATGGGGAGTGCCTGTATTATCTATATCCTCTGTTAATACATATTCGTTTGTTTTTGTTTATCTATTTGTTCATGTGTTTATATCTACTT
>NC_068984.1:668355-672272 GCF_001194135.2 Octopus bimaculoides
ATATATATATATATATATATATATATATATATATATATATACTTAACCTCAAGTTATTTGTTACCCGGAGGCTGTAGTAGAAGTCTGATGCTCAAAGTGCTACACAGGCGGATCAAACCCTGTACCAAGAGGTTCGTAATAGAACCGCGCAGCCATGCACGCACCTAATAAAGCAATCAATTGTGACCGTTTTTGTTGCGGAAGCATTAGAATATATCAAGTGATATTTGCCATAAGTTCGAACCCTATATTTTATTCACAGCTGCTAGGAGTGGTCTTGATTTCATTGGATAGGACTACACACCAACCTAGATCATAGATAATTTATGTATTTGCTTTGGAATCCTACATTTTGCATTTAAAGCCTCCAGAATCGATTAAATAGTCATTGGTAACAGACTGGTGTCAATTTAATGGACTCCATTAACTAATGTTGTTTGGCAAGGAATAGATATTCCACTTCCTTGTCTCTCCTATCAATAACCACGAGGTACACAGCCTGATGCTTCAAATAAAAAATCATTAGATGTACAGCTGTTGTGAGCGGTTTATCTACAAACGAACCTTATTTGCGAACCAACCAGGAAAGCTTCATTTATTTTTTATTAAAATACTTTTGGGAATGATATAAATCGTGGATTCCTGCTCCTAAAATCTTGACGTTTTACACCAATAAATACAGTTTCTAACGTCGTAGTTGTTTATGTTGAAGCAACAGAATTAGTAGTGGTGGCGGTTTTTAATTTCGTTTAACACAGGGTCAGTTCCCATCGAGTAAACCCAAGAACAAAGGCATTCCAACCATGTTCCTCATCATCATCGTTATTGTCAATCGCTGTATATTACTGTCTCGAGTCCTAGAACTAGTCAATCAGTTTCCATGGTGTATAAGTGAGACGCCGGTTCATTGTATTTATATATTTTGTGTCACGTGAACGGAGATGCCTCCAGTTAATGGAGTTCTCTCTTGGTTACTGTATGCGGCAGACTTTCAGAGTGAGATGAACTGTTTTGCCCCTGTACAAAACTTATCACCCGGTCGGCGAATCGATACCAGGACCTTGCAATCGTCAGTGCAATACCTCAACCATACGTGCGCCTTCACATTGATCAGAAGCGTTATGGTCCCATTTTTTGTACACTCGTAACAACCTTATTTAATGGGGCGTTCCTTTTCCCCCAAGGTATCGTATGATTTATGAGGGATTTGGTTATCATTTCTGGGTGGTAGAGTGATTAGAGCTCACTTCTTGGCTAATTCCTATTGGTATTAAGTTATTTCCCTTCTTCAAATAGATAATCCCTATCACTCAATTTTGTTCATATTCATATTCTGAAAGTAAGAAAAACATTGTTATTGATATCAAATAATTAAACGGGAGAATTGAGAGGATCACTCTTATAATAAGGATCATTGTTTCCCTTGGTTCCTAAATGCAGTAGACTTTGTAATAAACTAATTTTTCAGTGATAGGGACATATTTGCATTGAAAAAGAAACGAAATTTTTTTTCTATAATTTCATTTTTATATTATCATTCTTCATGATATAATTGCTGTCGTTATTAAGGAATGGGGGCAGAAAACTGGCAGAGGTCGTAAACGAAAATGATTAGAGGAAGAAATGGTTATGAACCATATCTTCCAGCTCTTTACGTTCTGGACTCAAATCTTGCCGAGGTCAACTTTGCCTTTCACCTTTTTGGTGTCGATAAAATAAAGTACGGGTCAATTATAGGGGTCGATATAATCGACTAACCCCACTCTTTAAATTTCTGGCCATGTGACAATATTTGAAGCTATCATCATCATCATTATTATTACTATTAGTTTTTCTTCTTTCAATTTTGTATCCATTTCTTGCCGAGTGTCTTCCTGACAACGAGGGCAAAAAAGCAAAAAACTCTTTGTATACATTCGTAGGCCATTAAAATAAACATCAGATTGTTCATTTACAAAGTCAAGTTATGAGAAAGAAAAATGGAAATGGAAAAAAACTCCGGTTTTGTTGGAACTCCTGCAATCTTGCATGCGTAGCTGGCTTTCTGGCTACGGTACCATGCTATCTGTTCTTTTCAACTGTTTAATCATTTCCTGATGATTCTGGCCGTACCAAGGACGCAAACCTTTTGCAATAACTTTGGGTATTCTATTCCCATTTCCTTTATATTCCTCTTCTGATCGAGCACTCAATTGCTGTACGTTTTGCCTCCCTTATCTTTTTTCTCTGCCCCTTACTGAGTATAAACAGTGTCCGTAGAACAAACGGACTTGTGCTATTCAAATACAGGGCACCTGATGGGCGAAAGACCTTCACCGTTGGTTCCAGCCCCATTAACACTATTATTCGATACACTTGTATTGCACATTTTCACTCAATACTGAGATTTATCTTTTAAGGTTAGCCACCAACCAGTATTTTTTTTATCAAGATACCATCTCCAGACGGATTGTATTATTATTATTATTATTGAGCGAGAGAGCTGTGCATGCCATCAAAATCTAACGGCTGTTTTAAGTACGATGGAAAGCTGGTTAATCCCTGAGTGATGGTTGATCCTGTGAGACACAGTAATGCATACTCACAGATTTAGACTCAAGCACATACACACAGACAGACTTACACGCATGGATTTACACCTATTTATACCCTTATATACAGCAAGGAAATAGGAAAGTAAAAAGTATCATTTTATTGGAGGTGGAGAGGAAGAAGTGTGTGTGTGTGTGTGCGGTAGCAATTCCAGTTCTTAGCGATATTAAAGAATTAGCTTATGGCTGTATATGGATGGAATCAAGCAAGAATATAACGTTTGTGACAAGGATGGAGACGACGGGGACGAGTATGATGATAGAGACGGTGGTGATGGCGATCGTGATGCTTTTGATGACAATAATGACAACGATGCAGATGGTCAAGTTGACGATGACGATGATGATGATGATAAAGAGGATTATGATGAAGGTAATGATAATGATGATGACGGTGACGTTTGAGACGATGGTTTGATAATGACCATGGTAGTGATGCTGGTGATGATGATACTAGTGATGATGAGGTGTCAAGACCAAGGCAACAAATGTTTGTGTCTGCGTGTGTGTGTGTGTGTGCGCGCGCGCGCTTTAGAAAATTGGGCTGATGTATCAGACATAATTCAAGATGATGACACATTGATGGGAACCACACAAAACTATTAGTTACTCGAGTGATATTACATTACCTGCCTGATATCCTACAATAATAAAAGTAAAGCTGTCGTAATTACTGACAAAAGTGTGATAATCTGTCTAAAAGCTGCACGAATGTGATACGTTGATTATCTGCTATAGCGATATCGGTTATCAGCGATGTTGTGTAGTGATTATTGTCTGACGTCTAACAAATCAATAAAGCATAAAAAAAAATATAGTTCTTACTGCTACTTGTTAGGTTACACCAGACCGAGCTGATTGTTAAATTAGAACTGTGTTCATATACATATGTGTGTGTGTATACACACGTACGTATATATATATATATATATATATATATATATATATATATGTATGTATGTATGTATATATAAAATTAACACAATGAAATAAAAATCCAAGGCTGTGAAAGATTTCAGAACATTTATAAAGAGGTCTTACAGCTGTTTGTGAGATATTTTATATATCCCTTCATCGGAGACGGTGTGAGAAAATGGTTAAGCAATAGCTATTCTAGAGAAGACATGAAATAGAGAGTGAAGTGGAGGAATGAAAACAGACGTGAGATATGCAGGCGATATTGTATCTGCAGTTCCATTATTTAAGCAGAATGGTATACATATAAGATTCCTGTACCTTGTGTGTAAGTCCCAATAGTATTTAAAATTGGTCATTCCGAGCATAGAGTTTGTAAACGGTGTTATTGAATCGAGGGTTATATATATA
>NC_068984.1:672282-673231 GCF_001194135.2 Octopus bimaculoides
ATTGATCATCCCATTAATAGTGCGGGTTTTTTATACTTTTATTTTTCAAAATTAAGATAAAGTTCATTTTTAATCTAAAATATACCCTCCTTCATTTTCTACAGTGCTCTTCCATCTATCTGGTAGGCTTGCAAGGACCCTTTTCCAAAATTCATTTGTCTGTGACAAAAAATACTCTTCCAGTACTGTTCTGACCTTGTCTACAGAATTTATATTTTTTCCGTCGAAATAATTTTGAGGACTGCTGAATAAATGATAATCAGATGGAGCAATGCCAGGCGAATATGGTGGGTGGCGCATCGTTTCCCATTCAAACTGCTGCATTCAAAGCGCTGACTTAAGCCGCTCAAGCTGTTCGCAAAAGATCTCCTTTATCATCATTTGGCTTCGGTTTAAAAGTTCAAAGTGGACGAAACTTTTCATATACAACCAAACAGATAACAGCACCTTGCGTGGGTGAAGACCTTCTTTAGCTTGGGCTGCCGAAGTTTCTTCTTTTCCTACCCACTGTCTTTGTCACTTGACATTTTTATAAGGAACCTATTTCTCGTCACCAGTCACTATTCGGTCCAAAAAAGGTTCATTGGTGAGACGTGACAGCGAAGAGGAGAACACATTCACTCTCTGCAATCGGAAATTTAGTGAGGTACCCATTGACCCAATTTGCTGACTTTTCCGATGGCACACAGGTGTCAATGAATGGTCGAATGACCAAATCCAAGCTTCTGTTTGTTCCTCAACAGTTACGATGGGATTTTGTTCCACCAGGGTTTGGAGGACGTTCTCGTCGTCGATCTCTACAGATCTTCCAGAATGAGATTCGTCTTCTAAACTGTAGTTTCTGGCTCGGAATTTCTGGAACCACCACTGACACTGGCTGACGCTTATTGTCCAATCCCCATACACTGCATTAATATTCCTCGCACTTTCCATTTCGCTGTTGCTTTTA
>NC_068984.1:675403-693340 GCF_001194135.2 Octopus bimaculoides
ATAATAAAGCATATTACTCTACCTCCGTATTCGAGTACTATCTTTTCTCACCTTGTTTCACGTTTATGTGCTTACTCTGGTTTATATATATATATACACATATATATATATATATTCGCAAACACACACACATATCACATATATATATACATCCACACAACGAATATCTGTTTGTATGTCTGTCACTCTTTCGTTTTGTTTTTTAACAGAGGAGTTATTCATGGATATTTCAAGTTTCACGTTCGGATTGTTCGAAACAGGATCTCAAATCACTCTTCCTCAAAAGCAAGTTTGGATAAGGCAGCTCCTTACCACAGTAACACCCCCACCGACAGTACTTTAAAAGGCGATATAGTGTACCCTCTGACCTAAACGAGAACCAAGCTTTAAAATAGATTTAGTAAAGTTATATGGTTCACCTCCACCCCACTGCGTCCTTGAAATTTTGGTAAAGAATTCCTAGTCTTGATAGAGAAACATTTTCTGGATAGGCATAGATGTAAGTAATATTCAGTTGATACTCCGTGAAAGCTTCTCACAATTGTTAGCCTAATTTGCAAAGCATCATCTCACGTAAGTCAACTCCAAAGTCTGCTTTGGACTGAAACAGCAGCGACGACGTGACTTGCTAAGTAGAATAAGCATGCATGGTTAGCGCAATCATCTACAAAGCCAGAGTCACTTCTGATCCGCCGAATAAAGGAACCGAAAGCAAAAATATGTTGGTCTGTGGGGGAAAGTGACTTCAAAAACAGATACACCAGCCACCAGCGTTATTTCAAACACTTAGACAAATAGAAAAGCACAAAGCTAGCAAGTTATATATGTAACTTGAAGGACTGCAATATGCCATACATTAATAGGTAGAAAATTGTTGAGAAAACAAGGTTTTCCATTAATGGGTCATAAAAGTGTGTGCTCTCTATAGTAGAAAGAATAGAAATTGAAGAAGTGCACTGACCTTCTAATCTCGGGATCAGAGATGTTAACAGAATGTATGCATCTCCACCAGTTTCTGTTATCGAACTGAAAGCCCTAATTTCCCCGGATTAGACAGCTTAACGTTTCCCTTTCCCCATTTTGTTACCGCCACTTGGCATCTTTTTTTGAGATTCAATCATCAATATTAATAATATTCTGCATTTACAGGGTAAAGAAAAGTAACATTTATCTCCCTTTCCCGTGAAACGTTTCTTAACGTTTTTGTTCTCGTTGTACCTGACGGTTTATACATATCAATGGAGCCTGAATGCTTGCCGGATCGCCGACTATGCAAGCCCGCACGCTTACTGCACAATCCGAGCATGGAACCTGCAGTCTATCGCGTATAATCAAAATTCTTAAGCGTTCGGGCTCTCGAGCAGCACTTCATCCCTCATAAAAACACTACACATATAACAACCCCACACATATTGAAACCTTACATGAGTGCATTCACCAATCCTTACGCACATTTTCAGAGAACTTTTATAGGCTTACAGCATCTCAGAGAGCTTTAAAGCCAATGAAGATAACTCTTGATAAAACTCTTGTTCCGTTCGTTTTCTCTTTTTTCACAGCAACCAAAAGCCAGATGCGGTCTTTTTACCTCCAGCAACAAAGAGCAGGTACATTACTTTTTGTCCCGTATCTGCTCGCTCTGATGAACACATATTATATAACCGAGCTGTTATCTAACACCCGGTTTAACACGCAGTGCAAAGCTGATTGGTAAAGTTGGCCTTAATTGATATATAATACTAAACACTGATTAATACACCCATTCTATTGACAAATATGGGTACATATTTCAATAACTTATGGATTCTTGAACGACTACACACACACATGTATATATATATATATATATGAAGAGAGAGAGAGAGGTAGAGAGATAGAGGTAGAGAGAGAGAGTGTCTACACATAGTTATGTTTGTACACAAATTAAAGTATGTTTGTCAATCAGATTCCCTCTCCCTCTCTCTCTCTCTCTCTAAATTTATCTGCCTGCCTGTCTGTCTGTTTATCTTTTTAGGCACCCTGTTATCCCATTCTCCCTCTCCCACCTCTCTTTCTGTTTGTCTGTTTATTTGTCTGTCTCTCCCTCACTGCATGACGTACACTGTTTTATATTTACTGTTTGTTTTTGACATTAAAAACAAAAGCAAAAAGCATACGATTAAACCCCGCATCAAACATCAAACGTCTTGAACGATGGAGATTTCAGTGAATTTCCACTTAAATCAGTGGATCTTTAATCATAGTTGGCAACAACATCGTTGAAAGTAGCAGCTAGGCTAAGTAGACAACATAGCATCTACTTCACTCGCGATTTACCATTCCCTCAACATGAAACTGGATAAGAAACAAAGTCATTAACTAACATTCAAAATCTATTTAGGTAAAATAATGGAAGCAACAACAACAATAACAAAATTGATTTACACTTGCCGCCATCTCACATGAAATAAGATACGTTTTAGATGTATGACAGTAGCAACAGCATCATTCTCAAATACCTAAATATATGAACGTAATACAAACGGCGTTTTGAAAACAATCACGGCATATAAATATTTGCTTGTCGATAAGAATATATTACGAGTTCGCTATTAATCATGTGGAACACTGAAGAAGGAGAAATTAACACATCTTTCTCTAAACGTGTGGGATATCGTCTGGGAATGGCTATTCTGTCGTATTTGATATAAATACTGGAGATTTGATCGAAATCTCCAGCGAGTAAACTTGGGATCTCTTGATAATGTAACCTTCATTTGACTAAGGTTACCCATCGTTGAGTAAGTATTATTTCTGAGGTTCTGCTAGCTAGGAAACATGTGTAGCCTAGATGTTTCCTGATCTATTCCTTCAATTTGAATTTTTATTCGCATACATAGCAACCCTAGTTGCTAACCGTGAACTTCAAAATAACTTTTTTCAGCTTATTGAGCTTCGATATAGGAAAAATTTACAACCTTCTACGCCAATAAACCACTATCGTCCCCGGAAGATGTTTTTTTTTATACCTTCTACGGACTGCTCGAAGCTTACTAACTTCCTACACCTTGATCCTTGGATCTTGCATTTACATATTAGTGTGTGTGTGTGCGTGTGCGCGCGCTTATATCTATTTATATATGTACATGTATAACTTTTAAGTAATATGGAATCTTATGCAACACTGAAATATGAAAAGAAATCTACTTTGCGTTAAGATCTGAGTCGCATAGCAAGCTTGTCCAGAGGGCAATGGGAATATGCTAAAAGGTGCAAGGGCATGTCTTGACGCAAAATACCAAATAGAAGAGAAAGGGTTCAAAACTTATCGAAATCCTAAAACAACGTGTGAAGACAAAAACATTAAAGGTGCAACACTATACTGATCGCTGAAAACAGGTTATTCTCAAATAACCAGAGGCAGTTTTTTAAAGAGATTAGGAGGAGATACAGAAGCAGAGGAAACCTGCCAATTTTGGAATAACATTTGGAGCAAAGAATTTTCCCACAACCACAATGCTGAGTGGATTCATTCCATGAGATCTGAACCCCACCTGGAGGCTCCACGACGGGACCATGTGCACATAACAACGGATACATAGGTATCAAAAGTGCCAAACTGGAAAGCGGCAGGACCAGACCGGATTCAAGGCTACTGACTCAAATAGTTTAGTTCCACACACAAGCGAATTGCGTTGCAATTATAAGAATTCCCTACTGAGTGGTGCAGACCTGGAATGGATTGTAGAGAGAAAGACAATATTGTTGATGAAAGATTGGTCAAATAGCAATGAGGTTGGTAATTACAAACCCATTGCTTGTTTTAACCTTTTGTAGAAAGTGTTAACAGGCATTTTGGCAGGAAAAATGTATACGTTCCTTGCGGAAAACAATCTACTTTCAGTAGAACAAAAGGGATGCCGAAAAGGATCCAAGTGCACCAAGGACCACCTTGTGACAGAAAAGTTGTAATGAAAAATTGCAAACGGTACCAAGAAAAAAAACAACAACTTGTGCATGGCCTGGATTGACTTTAAAAATGAATACGACATGTTGCTGCATTGGTGGATTTTGGAAACACCCGACATGTGTCAAAAAGCTGAGAATGTGTGTGCACTGATTAAGAACAGCATGTCTAGTTGGAAAAGAGGCCGAGGTAACAATGAAAAGCGATATCTTCCAGAGAGACTCTTGTTCACCTTTGTTATTTGCTGTAGCCTTGATCCTATTTTCTGTAACTCTGCACAACGTCAACGCACATTATAAATGGAGAAAGAACGGACCTCGTCTCAACCACCTTCTCTTCATGGATGAGTTGAAACTGTTCGCAAAAACAGGGCCTGAAATGGAGAAGCGTCTTGAGACTGTACAGATGTGCAGCAAGGATATAGGGATGGAATTCGTTATCTCAAAATGTGCGGTGCTCACTTTGAAACGGGGGATAGAATTTTCAAACAAGGGGCAAAGAATTGTCAAACGAAGAGAGAATGGAAGACTCGGATGATGATGGGTACAAGTACTTTGGGATCATGGAACTGGACAATATCTTGCACAGAGAAATGAAAGACAAGGCCATCACTACATATTTGAAGCACCTGAAACTTCTCTTGAAATCAAAACTTAACTCAAGGAACCTTATGACTGCCATAAACATGGGTTGTTGCTGTAGTCCGCTACAGAGAACTCATCCTGAAATGGACACAAGCTGAGATTAACCAAGTCGATCGCACTACCCGAAAGTGCAATGACAATGCATTGTGCCCACTCGCCTAAAGAGAGTTAAAGGTGGACGTGGGCTGATTAGCGTACGGGAGTGCATCAACAGTGAAAGAAGAAACATGGCAGAATATTTGGTGAATATATCAACAAGACCTGCTACAGTATGCTGCTCGTGTAGAAGGAATGACCAAAAGTGGACTTGAGAGTGCTCATGAATTCCGAACACGAACAGCCAACGTGAAGAAATCCTTCTCTGCAATGAATTACATGATCAGTTCCACCATGAAACTAACAAATTAAAAGATCAGGAAGCATCATGGAAGTGGCTCAGCAAGAGTGAGCTAAAAAAGATACTGAAAGCCTAATCAACGCTGCCCAGGATCAGGCATTGAATACCAACTCACTGAAAAGAGATATATGCCACTCAATTGCAATGTATGGGAACAGGGTCGAAAGCGTGATTCACATTGTTAGTGCTAAAGAGTACAAGCGCAAACACGACAAGGAACCCCCCCCCCCAAAAAAAAATTTTCACTGACTACTCTGCCGAAAGTATGGGAACGAGGTGACGGATTCTTAGTACCAACATACACCGGAAAAGGTAATGGACGAAAAGAGGGAAGGAAAAAATCCTCTGGGACTTTGACTTCCAGGCAGACAAGGCCGGATATAGTTACCTTTAAGAGGGACAAACATGAGTGCCTAATAATTGACGCGCGAGTGTCTGGCGATTAACATATGAAAGAAAGAGAAAAGATTGATAAATATGGAGACCTGAGATCGCTGTGATGTGGCAGCTTGGAGAGTCAAACATAAAAGTTGTCCCTTTTGTCATCGGAGCATTGGGTTCAATACCACCCAATCTGAAAAGACATCTGGAAACTTTAGAAATACTCAACAATCTAGATGTGTTGCAAAAGTTGGCATAACTTGGAACTGCGTAAAGTGCTGTCTATCTGAGGTCCTTATGAGGTCTGTGTGCGTGGTTATATGTGTATGCATATATATATACATACATACAGAGAGAGAGAGAGAGAGAGAGAGAGAGAAAGCGAGAGAGAGAAAAAGAAAGAGAGAAAGAGAGAGAGAGAGAGAGAGAGAAAAAGAGAAAAAGACAAAGAGAGAGAGAAAGAGAGAGAGAGAAAAAGAGAGAAAGAGAAAGAGAGAAAGAGAAAGAGAGAGAGAGAGAGAGAGAGAGAGAGAGAGGTGGGTAGTGGAAAGTCAAATCTCAGCTGGCAGAATCATTGGGAGCCCATCCACAACGGATATTCAGACACTTGCTATTCTGTGAAAAACATTAGCTTGTGTCTGTAATACACTTATTCCGTTCTTCGCTAGCCACTTCATCTAATGCTAGTTATCATGGTAAGATATATTTCATTAATATGTGAGGTAACAACACTGTATAATCCCACATTATTTCCTCTCTTTCAACTCTTCAACCAACCACAGTTCAGTCTACGATGCTAGACATGGCAACCTGCGATCACCTATCAGGGAGATCCAAGCACCTTACATGACCAAGACAATATCACAGAAGCGAGAGAATATTTTAATCCAGATCTTTTACTTATCTTCTATAAACTCATACATCTGGAATCGTATCCACCACACTCACAGATAAATATTTTTGAAATCTGATGCCGACCTTCTGTATAAACCATTATGCGGCACTCCGTCGGTTACAACGACAAGGGTTCCAGTTGATCCGATCAACGGAACAGCCTACTTGTGAAATTAACGTGCAAGTGGCTGAGCACTCCACAGACACGTGTACCCTTAACTTAGTTGTCGGGGAGATTCAACGTGACACAGAGTGTGACAAGGCCGGCCCCTTTGAAATACAGGTACAACAGAAACAAGAAAGAGTGAGAGAAAGTTGTGGTGAAAGAATACAGCCTGGTTCGCCACCCCCCCCCTGCCGGAGCCGGAGCCTCGTGGAGATCTAGGTGCTTTCGATCAATAAACACTCACATCGCCCGGTCTGGGAATCGAAACAGTGATCGTATGATCGCGAGTCCGCTGCCCTAACCACTGGGCCATTGCATCTCCACTATAAGCTATTACATAAGTTGTGTCACAAAAATAGTTTTCTTTAGGTCGAGAAAATGGTTGAGATTTGAACAAACACTGACTCAGTTTAACACACACATTAGAAGACTCACATATCAGGGACGGTACCACTGCTTTATTGATTAACATACACCAATTCCTAGCTCATTGAGCCAACTTCGTCTTGTCAGGCACTTGTAAATGGCTTTCATTCAGCTATCTGTATATTCCTTCCTTTCAAATCCACCAAACACACTTGGCTTCATTTCTCTTGTTAAACCAACTGCTTTCTACATTCCAGGCCTGACACTAAGCGATCTTCTCCAGAAATGTAGACCACTATTTCAGTACGCTCTCCGTTTGTGTTTCACCTGAAGACATTGATTATTCTAGCCTTAATAACAGGGTTCCTTGCTTTTTAAATTTAAAGGTGCTCTACTATTTTATATATAAGTCAAATCATTGCTACACACAACCTTCGGGATTCCGTACTAAACCCCATAGTTCTGCCAACTTCATCCCCCGAAGACATTATTCTCCAGCCACATTTTCACTTAAATGACTGGTTTACAACATTTCAAACCAAACATGAACGGCACCAACCCTATACCAGCTACTTAAATCTCCGAACCTCGCAAAAGCCTAAAGCAAATATGAACGCTACCCCTATCTCTGCTATTAAAACAGTGAGACAAAATGGTTTATAGAAGCGTAAATATAAATTCAAAACTAGTGTGGGTTTGCGATGATAAATCTTTTGAAATTCACTCATCTATGAAAAAAATCTCAAAGATATATGACAAATTATTAAAATGTGTAAACCTGGAAAAGATTTTTGCTTTCAGCAGAATACAATTCAAGGAGAAGCTGTTTCTAGCTGTACTTGATATATATATATATATATATATATATATATATATATATATATATATATATGTATATATATATATGTGTGTGTGTGTGAGAGAGCGGGGTGGGTGTGTGTGTGTGTGTGTGTGTGTGTGCGTGCGTACATGTGTATAAATACATGTGTATAAACGTATGTATGCAGATATATGTGGGTATATATGTATGTATGTATGTATGTATGTATATTTGTACAAATATATACGTATATGTATGTACGCAGCAGGCATAACTATACATTTTTATGTAAGTTGGTTATAAAACAACTTTTAAGGAGTCCATAACTTTCCAAAAATATTTTATAGTTCTACGACAAATAAAGCTAAGAGTTGTGTAAATAATGGGTTTTTATGATGGAATTCATTATAAGTTTTCCTTCTGTGAAACAATGTACCATACTGTGATGTAGAAATGAACAGATTTACTGCGGAGTTTTCTCGAAATCTGCAGATTTAATCACAAATGAAGTCTTTCAGGTGTACAATTGTGCCTATACTTCTTCAATAAATACAAAATAGAAAAATATACCCATAAAAGAATTCGCCTGAGTAAATATGTGATTTGTTCTGTGTAATATAATGGAAAATGTAGTGAAACGAATAACTAACGCCATTTAGAGAAATGAAATGTTTAGATATTAACACCAAAAATATTTAGACATATTTGTTATTACGAACAAAAGTCGAGCAAGGTCTGTGCCATAGATCTTTCTATTTCTTTTCTTTTTCTTTTTTTTTTTTTGAAGTCTCGTTTCAGACATTTTGAAATAGTTAGTTCCAATTATTGATTTATTGTTGCAATTGAACCCTAATGAGTGATTAAAGATTATTGGTACTTGGTCAACGAAACCCCGACCCTAGATATGTATACAATGCTTCTTCACTGTTGAGGACCAGTTTGCTAAACATGCAGTTTAGTGGTTTGAGTAGACTGAGGAATTCATGAAGATTCTGGCGATGACCAAGGCAAAGGTAATTAAAAGAAAGATTTTAGTTCCTATAGATTCATCTCCAATGGAGTGCCTTACTACCAACTGGGTTTGTTCATGGGACTACTGTTTGATGTGAAACCATAGAGCAATGATTCTCATGCTGACGAATACCGACCCCCATCATCATCACCACAAACGAAAATTTCACCTCCCTCCTCCATTTTTTGATGCGAAAACAAAATAGAATTATATAAGTACAAGCTCTATTTCTTTCTTTGTCATAGTGTTGAATAAATTCAAAATGGTGAATCCCATCTTGGTCGCTTTGTTCCAAGCTATTCAAAGATATTGCAAGCTTTTCTTTTGATGTGACTAAAGCTATCGTAGTGTAGGGAAACCGTCTACATATTCAGCAGGTACCCCGTGGTCACCAGCCTTTCGCTCCTTGAGAGTTCGCCTACAGAACGGTTCCTTCAGCAGTCTTTCGTCACTCAACAATTTTGAGTTGTTCTCATTTGCTATGGTCTCATTTGCTACCCCTAGAGGGTCTCTTCTTGTGTGGGTTCTAGAATCAATCTTCTGCATAACATAGTGCAGCGACCTCGTTGGGTAACCGCAGCAACCGTTTGAACGGGGACGCGGGCTACATTCCATTCTTTAAAAGCCTGAATATCCGAGTTCTGATATTGATAGTTGGTGACAAATGTGAAGTTTGTGTTCCAGCTGACAGTGACTTCGAAGGACAATGAGTGTGTTTCATACTCCTCGATAGAAGAACCATGTCTGGTCAAAGTATTAACATATCTTCTGGAAAGATGAGTCTAGGTTTCAGATACACTTGCATCCCCCAATTCGGGAGTTAATGCAGGATAGAAAATGGCTCCCCATCTCAGCTGCTTTTGGCTTAACAGTAATTTATCTTTTCTGAGTAATGTCTTTCGTTTGGAGATGCTAAATGCTCCACCTTTTTCAATCTTCCCAGCATTCTTCCTATGAGAAATACCAAATTACGTGGAAAATTCAGTTGCTATTTTTAGCAGGTCAAACAATGATATAAAGGTATTGTACTTAAAAGGTAGACGCAGTTTATTAATTACAGTGGAACCTCGGTTACGAATTTAATTCGTTCCTGAAAGCAGTTCGTCACCCGAAATGTTCGTAAACCGAAACTATTTTCCCCATAGGAAATTTAAGAGATGTGCACCGAACGTGATGTGCACCGAACAAAAACTAAACAGCAACCGACTCTCTCCCGCTGATACTTCCAGCTTGTTACCGGTTTGCGTATTCGTAACGTGAGACGCCGTAATCCTTCGTAAACCGTGATGTGAGGCGTTCGTAAGCCGAGATTCCACTGTACTGGTGGTAGGAGTAATCAACTATCGACATTTCTTCTTGTTTTGACCTCTTATTCTCATGTTTTACTTCATAACCACAGAGCAATATAGTTCTCTCGTCATATCAACAGCTCACTAATTGCATTATTTATCAAATATGTGAGACGAGAGATTCCATTAACTGCGGAATTAATAAAACAGAAGCCAGGCAATCAATGCTTTCGTCCACTCTATAAAAAGTATGGAGACCTGCACGAGCATAAAATATTGTAAATAACTAACGGTCACGTGATGAACTTAGCTTAATCAATTTTAGAGAAGCGTGTGTGACTACTATAAACACACGCACACACTCATGAATCTGACTATATATATATAATAATATACATATACATGATATATGTATATATAATATACATACATACATACACACACACATATAAACGTATACATTTATATTTGCTTATGTGTATATAAACATACATACATACATGCATGTGTGCGTGTGTGTATGCATGTATGTATGTATAAATATATACACATGCATGTGCATTTATAGAAATACACACTCAGACATACATATATGTGTGTGTATGTGCATCTACCCTCTACAAAAGCATATGCATTTAAATATGTGTATATATTATGTGTGTGTGTGTGTGTGTGTGTGTGTGTGTATTCTATTCCATATAGCTCCCACAAACATACACAAAAATATATATGAAATGTTGCAATATTAAAAAAACAAAAACGTTAATTTTCGCAGTTTGTTCTGTGTTTTATTAATGTTGGAAATTAGGTTTTCATTATTTCTTTTTGTTTGGTGTATTTCACGGCACCACGTTAAATATGTTCCTGTCTACAATATATTTATATATTCTCCTGCAACATATGCGACATATTTAATTAATAATTATGCTGGATCTTCATCACATTGCTATATTTCTTCTCACTATTCCAAATATGTGACAACGAATAATTAAAATTCTTTCTCTCTTTCTTCGAGTGCAATCTGCACCAGGAAAAAATACAGACAAGCTACTCGGTACGTGTGACTACGTAGAATACATACACACACACACACACACATTTTCTTTCCCAGTTTAATCTCGAGAGCTGAGGCCGCGTCGGGGTACCGTCATTTTGACTATATATATGTATATATATATATATATATATATATATATATATATATATATATATATATATATATATATATATATATATATATTGCAATGTTACAAACCAATCCGAATATGCTTCATGCACGTTCGAAGTGGGGAACAAGCTGCTAGCTGTATTTTGTCAAGGGCAAGATATCTCGCTTGTTGACAAATGATGTGTATACACCTTGATCAGCTCGCAGCGCCATCTGCCTGGACTATGAGATGTTAACATTTCGGAGTAGTTGTCCCCTCATTGGTCACTGCGCCCCAACCCGTAATTTACAGAGGAAAAGGAAAAAAGAAAAAAATGAAATAAATAAACAAAGACAATAAAAAGGGAAAAATGGAAAGAAAATTCACAGTGACAATGCGCTTTCCAATATGTGTGACCAGTTCCCAGTTAAGACAATATTTTGCACTTCCTGCATGGATGGTAGGCTAGCGATCATCCTGAAATAATTGTCACTTCCATATCATTCCAAGTGCTCCAACAATCACTGGTATTGTAACCGTCTTGATTTTATATTTTTTGAGCTTATCAAATTCTTTTGCCGATATATTATGAACACAAGTTATTCCCATGTCAATCAATAAACTTTATTGTTTTAGTCTTTCATAATAATATTTGGTTTATTACCATGGACGATCCGGTCTGTATGTACTGGAAATACGCAAAGGATCGTTACAGTTTCTCTCTCGGATACAGCCTCAGGGTGGGGCTTGTACCATTTGTCAGCAGTTTTGATGCAGACCCATGCATCACAAATATATGTGCGCGAGACATGGTGATCTCGTATCAAGATAAACAGCGCATGACTTTGCAGGTGGGGCCCAGTTAGAATTTTCTAACTGTAGCCCATCCCGTTCAAATGGTCATTGAATAAGGGTTGTTTAAGGATGTTGAATAAAACACCTATGTTCCCAGAAGTGAATTATCCAAATCCCAAAGAATTCCTCTCAATACATGGCTGTGATGCTCCCCAACTACTTCTGCTCGTAACCAGAGATGCACATATCGTCAGCCACCAAGGGACATGCTCAACTGGTTAAGGTCAAACAACTGACAAGCAAATCTGTGGTATTAAGCAGAATATTTGTTGTAGCCCATCTTTTATATGAAGTGTCTCTAGTTGCATGCGAACAGAAACAAAAAAAATTAAATATCCGAAATTGTCAGGCATTTTGTTTCTGGCTATTTGGAGTAGACGTCCACCTGGCCCCCGGAGGTTGAATATTATCCAAAGAGATATTTTGTCTTTCAGTTGTAAATGCTATGAAAAATAAAAAGTCTATTCACCTATTCTACTAATTTAGGCAGGAAGCTATCAGTTTAAAGTAAGAGGATAATTTAACAGCATCGGCCCTAGTATTTGACGGATGCTTCATTTGAAAACTCAAAATCTATGAAAGACAAAGTTAACCTCGGTGAGATTTGAACTTAGAACTGAAAGATAAATACCACAAAACATTGTCCCGACGCCCTCACCATTCTTCCAACTGAAAAATACTCTGAAGAGAACAAGGGAAAACTAAACCAACCATAATATCTAGGAGTGAATCTACAAGAATATCTAGAATAGCGAAAATACACAAAATTTTCTAACAAATTGAAATTTAGCACAAATATAGAAATATTAGTAAAAAACAGACACACCAAAAACAAAACTGTTTTTGTCTTTAAGGAAGTCAAAAATAGAAAATAGAGGCTGGAATGACTGATTAGAAACGGGAAACCATAACATAAAATAGGAAAAAGTTAAAAGCAAAGGGAACAACAGTGCCACAGAGTTTCATACAAAACTGCTAACATGAAAAGTCAATACAATGTTAGAAAAGATCGAACAGGGTGAAAATAGTGAAAGAAAACTCCAACAAACAGAAACGACGCAGAAAAGTAAAGATTAAAGGATTTCTGGATGTGATGCAAGATCAAAGTCTTTCATCAGAAACCACCAAAAGCATTTGATGAAGCAGGATACATTAAGTAATTACAGAATACAGAGGTGGGAGTGTGGCGCGAAAAAAGAATATATATGGCTTGCTTGTATGTGAAACTTTGGGCTTTAGCGATAGTAGAGATGTATGAATGCCTTAACTCTCGACACCAACATCGAGAGAGAGATTGTATAAAGATACACAAGTAAAGGTTTTAAAAACTAACAAAGTGTAGCATAGACCAATCGATAAAGATAGGAAGATTAAGGCTAGTCAAGGATTACCAGGGAAGGACGGGTGTGTAAACAACAAACAGATGTATTAGTTTAACGCTCGGGAAGTGAGAGAGTCTTTTAGGTTTCGAGCTTACGCTCTTCAACAGAAAGGAACACAGAAATAAACAGAAAGAAAATAAAATAAAACGAGAGAAAATAAAACAAAAACGAGAGAAAATAAAAGGAATGTACTCTCAGTTGAAGAAACAGTATTAATAACCAATAATGTGTCTCTTGAAGAAACGAGAGAATTCTACGAGGTGCGTTCAAAAAGTATCCGAATTTATTTATTAAGGCCAAAACTAATGACGTATGGGCAAAATCCTTTGGGTGGGAAGTGACATCACGTCTCCTGCGCATGCGTGAACACTTGTGCTCCGGTAGGCCTCGTCAGTTCCCGGTTGTTACGCCTAGAGTACAGACGTGTAGTGCAAGCTCGTTGGATTTTCGTTTCCACGCAGTATGACCGACCGCATTGAGCAGAGACCCTAAACTTATGTCTTATCACCAGTGATGATGGTCTTCGTGAAGTCTGGGTCGTGGTTTTCACAGTCCAGCATGTCCCGAGAGAGAGAAGCTTCTGTGACTCAACCAACACCTTCCGCCCACACTTCCCGCCTGCACAAATCTTCCGTTACAATGGAATACACTGATCCTGCGGCAAATTCACACTTCGTGAGCATTATTAAACGATGGTCTTCTATGACTATACTCAGTCGATTCTACGTTTCGGTTTGCGGATGGCTGAGGGTACCTCGCCCTCCACTGAGGTGAGGCCAAGCTTGAAGCGGTTGTACTACTCCTTGATCTGAGTTTTGCCCATGGGATCAATGCCAAAGGCTTGCTGAATCTTTTGGATGGTTTGAGCTTCAATATCACTAAGGTTTTGGCAAATCATGATGCAATACCTCTGATCGATGGGTTCACTCATCTTGCGGGAAAATTAAAATCCGACCAGCACGCACTAGACGTCTGTACTCTAGACATAACAGCCAGGAAATGACAAGGTCTAGCGGAGAGAAAATTTTTACACATGCACAGTAAGGATGGTGTTACTTCCCATCCGCAGGATTTTGCCTACATGGCATTAGTTTTAGCGGTAAAGAGTAAAGTAGGACACATTTTAAACGCACCTCGTATGAATATAAAAGTCTAGAAATAGGGATAAACCGAAAGTGAAGGGCTGAAAACGAACGATACCTGAAGTTATAATTAGTATATATATATATATATATATATATATATATATATATATGCGCGTGTGTGTACCAAGATATACATACGTTTCCAACATACAGAAGCATACAAATGCACACACGCACGCACGAGCGCGCGCGGACTTATCTAATTTTGGTCGTTCTACTCATATCACCAATTAATCCCATCAGTGTCATTTTATTTTAAACACTTTCCTTTTAACGCTTTCTGTATTCCCACAGCCAATGGAGGCAGTTGTTGTTCAACATGTTTAGAGCTGTTTATTATCTGGTATTATTATTATTTATTATATGGTTCCATCTCCTTGTAACCATCATCATCATCATCAAGAGCAGCGACTTTCTCGTTGTTGTACGAAAGAGGAAAGCAGGGAGAAAAAGTTATTAATCCTGTTCGGTTTTGTCTCCTTTCATTCTATTCAAATATTTATTCTGACTTATTAACATATTTTTATTGCTTTCAAATCCTCTCTCTATGTATGTATGTATTTGTTTTGTTTGTATGTATGAATGTATCTTTGGTACACTTGCATACGTTCTAACGTATACCTACACCAACACAAAGGCATGCACACCGATACAAACACTAAAAATATGTAAAAATTCATAAGTATACGCATCTGTGTATACATGCATACTTGCATATGTGTGTATATGTATATATATATATATATATATATATATATATATATATATATATATATATATATACATATGTAATATTTATGTGTGTGTGTGTGTGCATGTGTGTAATGGTCGCACTCATCGATTTCGACGTATGAGTGTTTGAAGGAGAGGATTTAAAGTTAGATGGGAAAAGAGAAAACAACTTTCTGTGGTGTGCATCGTTATCTGCGCATGCGTTTGTGCCTGTATCTCTATGTGCGCGTGTGCCGCTGTCTATATGCTTAGTATGTGTGTGGTGTGTGGTGTGTGTGTCTACATATGGGTTTGCCTACTAAACAGTGCATGTCCTAATTTTATTTTATTCATTCATTTATTTATGTATTTCTCATTCCCTCTTAAGTATGTGTGTGTTGTGTGGTGTGTGTGTTGTGTGTTGTGTGTGTTGTGTGGTGTGTGTGTATGCGTTTATGTATGATGTTTTTATCCGTGTCTTTTTTTCTCTCATTCTGACTTTAGCCGTCATGTTGCGCAGTGTGGTGAGGGGAAGTTATTGCTCTATTCCTATTTTCAGTTGAAGCTTGACCAGTCAATTACTGTGTGTATGACCTCTGCAATCTGTCAAAGTGTCGTGTCTGTTATATATATTGATAATACCTCAACATCTTTGTTATCAACCGAGACCCAATGTTCTAATTGAGCTTATTGGTAGAGCATGACGTGCTTCTTTCCCGTTTGAGCTCCTGCCAGCGCTCACCTCTCCGCTCCCTTACGCTATGTGGTGTCTCCTCAATGCATGCTGTTCTCTAGTTTCTGCACCGTCCCTCAGTACATCGTATGCTACGGACTACATTTCCAATCTGACAGTTGACCTGTGGGTTCATCCTACATACTAGACAGTTATCCATCCGTACATGACAGCTTTCGTGTGTGTGTGTGTGTGTATATATATATATATATATATATATATATATATAGTTAATTAGAAGCACAAGCATTTTCAAGCGCGGGAGACGAAAGATTCTTGAAAGCAATAACAAATATTCTATTTCTTTTATTTTAGTTTATTTCAATCTAATATCTTGAATATGACTTTCTGAATATGAAAAAGACTATATATAAATGAACTAAGGAGCAATTCTCTCATTTCGTCTAGCATTATTATTATTATTATTATTACCAATTTACTATATATAAATGTGTGTGTGTGTGTGTATATTTACACACACACTAAAGCGCACACACACACACACACATATATATATATATATATATGCATCTGCCAAACAACCTCAGAAATTTGGTGATTTTTGAGGTGTGGAGTAGATGTGGAGGTCTTCAAAAGGCGTTTGAACAAATTTTTATCTGACATAGAACGTTTTCCATCCTTTCGATAATGTCATTCATGACGTAAGCACATGTTTTGAAGTTACTAAAAGCCAAGCGCTTAGATGCTTGTCTTCGTTTTTATTTATTGTTGAAATATTAAATTCACTCGAATCAAATTGTATCGCAGTTTCTGCCGAATCATTTTTGTTTTGAAGTTGATATATAATACCATATTAAATGGTATTTCAAAAAAAAAAAAAATCTAAAAGTTCTCGAAAATTCACACAGGTTTCTGTTTGCGAAGCTGGGCTCATATTACATGCTTTAATGCACTGAAAATTTATAAAGTAGGGAAGGTACGAACAGTGATGACATTGAGAGAGTCGAAGGACACGGAAATCAGGCAGAATCTATCAGATGTGAAAACGGCCAGGAAGCGGGAAGCTGAGACTGATGACATCTTGTCTTCTCTTACACACCGAGATATGATGGGTGCAACACAAATTCACCGGAAGGGACTCGGTTTTGGCGCAGATCGGTTCAGGCCGTTTGCAAGTATGATGCGGAACGAACGCAGATCTGTTGTTAGCAACAGCGTCAAAACAAGGGAAGCAGAGAGAAGAGAGCTTCATTTGATCCACTTCACTCAACAAGGACAAATAGGAGGAACATGTTGAAAAAAATAAGTTGGAATGAGATATGGAGGTGGACCACATCTCGGCTAAGTTTTCTGATTCGTTCATCCTCTGATGTTTTGCCATTACCTGCAAATCTCGTAAGATGGAACGTCTCAGAGAATGACAGATGTAAATGCGGAAAGGCCGGAACACTGAAACATATTCTTTCCAACTGTTCCTTAGCATTGAACAGGTATACATAGAGACACAACCTGGTCCTGAAGGTTATCTTCAATGCTATAAACAACCACATTGATCGCAGCAACAGTGAAAATAAAAACCGTTGAAAGTACCAATTAGAGATTTCATTACCTTCGTGCTTTCAGGACAGCAGATCCGTTTCAAGAAGAAACTTCCTGTGAACGATGAAAAGTGGAACGGCTTTTGAGAGGTGGCTGCAGATTTACCTGCGTGCCAGGAATTCTTTCCCAAGCCAGTTACGAAAAAACTGGACATTTTAATGTGGTATGAAAGAAAGAAAGTTGTGAATCTGGTCGAAATAACGGTTCCTCATGAAGATAACGGACGCCGCTCAGGCTCGAAAGATTGACCGTTATGTAAACCTCCTTGAGGAATGTGAAGACACAAGCTGGAGAGCGGAGCATTTTCCTATCGAAATCGGATGTAGAGGATTTTTTGGACACTGTGGGAAGCGACTGTTGTAATCGTTAGGCCTAACTCATCGTAAAACAAATACCACCATGTGTGATATCCATGTGTGATATCCAAACTACAGTGGAGAAGGCCAGCCACTGGATTTGGTTAAAAAGAGACGATGAGCGATGGCTGG
>NC_068984.1:693350-696129 GCF_001194135.2 Octopus bimaculoides
ATGAGCGATGGCTAGAAGAATATTGAGCTATATCTGATAACCAGTTGATCTACCAAGCGGGGCCTCATATCAGTGAGGGGGGGGGCGGTGCGCATTGATGCTGTCGAGAGGTAGGCCCCGAAACGGTGTGCATTCTCTCCTGATGACTCCATACACGTGCTGGCTTCTGATATGCGGAGCTTTCGTCTGGTATCACTTGCATGTGCAAGTTGTTTTCAAAACGCCATATTTAATGGTAGTTCAAACAAAAGACAAAATCTAAAAGGCCTTGAGAGTTCACATAGGTTCCAATATGCGAATCGGGGCTCATTCTGCTTTAATGCACCGAAAATTCTTTTTACTGAATATACGCTGCTGCAATCGAGTCAAGCTTCATTCGTCCGTGCGCGCCTTTTATGCCACCAACGACGAGGGCAATCAAATTTGTCGACATTTCAAACCTTATCACTTAATCTTGAAAATATTTTTTTAAATATCAAAAAGTGTTACATTAAGGTTTGATCTGCCTCGGTATTTACGATGCGGAATGAAACTGGTATGAAAGGAAAATGAACAGTAGAGTAGTTAGGTTGTGGAGGTAGGAGGGAGGAGTGAGCACATAAAAAAAGCACCGTCACACATAAAAGTATTTTAACTCATTTCTCTTATATTACGCGAAATATTTCATTAGTTGTAATACACGTAGTTGTATTCTACATTAATTTTCTGTTTCCATAACAACGTCATTATGTATAAAAGATACAACTACTAATATAGATATGGCGGGAATAAGATGAAACTTCACGGAATCGTCAAGTGTCGAAAGGTTATGACGTCAGGGTTTGTCTTGGTTCTTCAGATGTCAGCGGTCACCAACACATCGCGGAGGATTGAGGAGATAGTTCAGAAACACGAGAGGTTCGTCAAATGAATGAATGACTCCAGAAAGTTCTTCTAAGGCCATACGATTAACAATAGAGAAATAAATAATAGGCGCAGGCGTGGCTGTGTGGTAAGAAGCTTGCTTCTCAGCCACATGGGACCGGGTTCAGACCCATTGCGTAGAACCTTGGACAAGTGTCTTCTATAGCCTCAGGCCGACAAAGCCTTGTAATAGGTTTGATAGACGGAAACTGAAAGAAGCCCGTCGTATATATATATGTGTGTGTGTGTGTGTGTGTGTTCGTCTCCCCACTCATCGTTTGACAACCCTTGCTAGTATGTTTACGTCTCCGTAACTTAGCAGCTCGATAAAAGAGACAAATAGAATAAGTACTGGGGTGGGTACATTCGACTAAAAATTCTTTAAGACGGTGCTCCAGCATGACCGCAGTCTGACGAGTGAAACAAGTAAAAAATAAAAGATAAATAAATAAAAAGATTCGACTTTTATAGCACAAGTGAACTAAAAAGTTAAAAAAAAGAACAAACTGTGGAAAAGGCGCCAATTTTGAAAAATGTTCTCAGGCTGAGCGGTAGCGTTCTTAACAGAGCAGTGGAAACGAAGAGCGGAAACGAAAGGACAAGATGGCGTTTATGTAAAATAAGAGAAGTAGATGAGTTAATGATGGATGAAAATATATTTGCCCAAGCTGTCAAGGTTTGCGGTACTGTGCAAACATAAAAACAACTACATCATGTGTACACGTGTGTGTATGCATAAATGCATGTGTATGTGCGTGCGTGCATGCGTGCGTGTAAATATCTATGTATATAACTTAATATTATTTGGGTAATAAACTCATACCATGCTTTCCAAAGCTCCTGTTCGGGTATCGGCTACCACATGCTATCATATTGTAATACATCATTTCTTTCAACTCCGCGTGTGTGCGTGCGTGTAAATTATTTTAATGGTGCAACCCGAAGTATATAAAGTTATAAATGAAAGCTTAAAAACCCCTTGAATGAAGTAAATCGAACTCACATCTGCAAAAATCCTGCTTTTCGAAGATTCTAAATTCTTATAATACATCTCTCTCTCTTTCTCTACCTCACTCTCTCTCTCTGCTTACATATCTACATAGGGACTTATTTGTGTAGGTGGAAGCACACATCTTTTCCGGAACGTGTGCACTGATCTGTATCCAATAAAATACCAGCAGGCATGTTCCTACTATTTACTTAAGGCTGCAAACGAAGCAATATCGCAATATTACACACTTGTCAATTCTCTCTAAATATTTGTATGGTACTATGTGTTGAGATGTGTGTGTGTGTGTGTGTGTGTGTTATATTATATATTACACAGGGGTAAATACATTGCTAAGAATATGAATGTATACATATTCACCTACCATGTTATATATGTGTGTCTGTGTGTGGCTTTCAATTTGTTCGATTGTATTAACCCACAAAAACGCATCATCCGATCTCATGTATAAAAAGAATTTATTGAAATTATTCTGAAGAAATATTAGTGAAATGAAAGCGATCGCAAAGGACGTTTGTGTTAAAAATAGACAGAGTTAAAAGAAACGATTTAAATTCTATGCAGTTTGATAGAAGGGTCGACTGAATGAAGTTGAAATGTAAGTTGAAACTTAAAATTTGCGTTGCGCGGAATATGTTAATCTGTATATGGATGCGAGTTCGAATCCCGGACCGGACTGTGTGTTGTGTTCTCGAGGAAGACATTTCATTTCACCTTTAAGCGTCTGAGGACTGCATTCACGAGCGATGGAAGGCAGAAGGGCTCTGGTGTAGTAAAGTGCCAGCTTCAGCATTTGATCCTCAGGTTGGTAAAAAGGTCAAACCCGCGATCTTCAATTCGTGTTTTTATATATATATATATATATAT
>NC_068984.1:696139-703606 GCF_001194135.2 Octopus bimaculoides
TATCTATGTATATATATATATATATATATTTATATATATATATATATATATATCTATCTATATATCTATGTATATATATATATATATATTATTTAAAATTAAACCTAAATATATTCAGTGCTGAATTATTCCGACTATGCCCGTGTAACCGGGATGTAATTTGAGAAGCCCTCCTTTTACATGGATATATAAGTGTGAGCATTTGTGTACCCTATGTTGGATATGTTTGCTGTTCACTTGGTATGTACACATGTTCATATTTATGTTTGTACTGATGATTGGAAAGTGTATTATGTACGCTAACCATGAAATCATTAATGATTTGTGACTAAATCTGTTCTTAAAAGGTAGCTCCCAAATTGCATTCCGCAGCTTTCGGTGCCCTGTATATTTATTAAAGTAGTTTGACTTCAGAGTCCCATAAAAGCGTGAGGCATTTACGTGTAGCAATAGCCCTAAATATAATGAAAGTATGTATGTATGTATGTATGTATGTATGTATGTGTGTATGTGTGTGTGTGTGTGTGTGTGTGTGTGTGTGTGTGTGTGTATACACGCAAACTAATGACGAGAACTCATGACCATAATAATGGTGTTATTGTAAATAGCTGAGTGGAAGTTTAACTACTGGAGCATTTCTCCCTCTCTCTCTCATATATATAACGCTCTACACACACACACACACACATATATATATTACTCGTTCTAATTCCAATACACCTAAGGGGTCAACACAGTTTTTCAATCACTGGGGTCGATGAAACAAATATCAGTTTTACACCTTGGGTGGAATAACATGCAGTAAAGCTACTGCTGCTCCCACCAGTACCACAGCTCCTACTACTACTCCTACTACTACTACTACTACTGTTCCATTATAAAATTTGGTGTTGTGTTTTCTATGTAGACGAAATCAATATTACTTGTCATAAGTGATATGGACGCTAATGTAACAGATAATCCTGTTCTGTGATAACGGATGATTTTCTAAGTGGTACCTCTCTCTAAACTGTGGACTAAGAGATGTCAATTGCTTTCCATTCGAAAATTAATGCAAATATATGCAAATATATACAAAAACAACACGATTGATTATTTCTTACGAATGACAGGAAATACGTAGTGACATGCTCGCCCCATCCCCTCACCAGTCTGCCCAAGAGAAAAAAACATTTACAACAAACAAAAATAAAGACTGAAGAACACTTGACGTTCAAGACTTGTTTTTCGAAGAAAATTGAAAAAAGACCAATGAAGCAGCGGCAGATATCAACTAACAAGCATGCCCAAGTGAAAATAATAATAATAATAATAATAATAATAATAATAATATAACATGATATGAGAATATTATTCCGCTTCTTTCACAGTATTGTGTACTTTTACTTGTACTTTCTTTAGCTTAAGTGCAATTCACACCAGTATGATGCTAAGCAATCAATTATGAAGGCGCACACATACTTAAAATTTTGTCTGTTTATATATATATATCTATTATATAGGTTACATATATCAAAACTTGTTACTGAGATCCTCGTTGACAGACTCAAGATATCAAATATAGTGTTAACACGTATGGTATGCAAATTAGTTGCTCCAGCTTTCTGGAATTGTTGAATATATAAACAGATTGCAAGCTTATTCTACAGAGACTGGCAAGGTTGAGTTAGACGCCTCTAATGAGAATCCAATAAGATTTGGAATTTGATTAAGAATGTTTACTTTATTTTCAATCTTCTGAGATTTGTCTCTCTCTTCACAATGCTTTGGTTGGCTCGTGGCTATAGAAGACACTTGCCCAATGTGCCAAGCAGTGGGACTGAATGCGGAATCATGTGGTTGGGAAGCAAGCTTCTTACCAGATAGCCACGCCTTTATATATATGTGTGTGTGTGTGTGTGTGTGTGTGTGTGTGTGTGTGTGTGTGTGTGTGTGTGTGTGTGTGTGTTAAAATGATACAACAAAGCTTAGGCTGTGTTGAATTTTCAGGGCATTTATAGAGAGAAAGTTAGTCTTACAGCTGTTTCTGGGATATTAGAGATATCCCTTCATCAGAGACGATGTGAGATAGTTATGTAAAGGGAAATATTAGAATTCAATACGAGGAGTTATTTTGGAAAACAAAGCAAATAAAGAGTATATAGGGAAATAGGAGAACGAATATAAAAGTAAAAAATCAAAAATGTATAAAGATGTTATAGTTGCAGTTCGATTATCCTAAGAAAGTGGTCTTTAGAAGTGGTAGAAATGCTTCCTGTCCATGGTACGTAAATTCTGATAGGAGTTCATATTTTGTCACCACAAATGGAGACGTAGATTCCTTGTGCTCTTAATTCAAAGGAGTCTTGTGGTGTGATACAAGACCGCATTAGACTCCTCACTTGTATCGTTATCAAACCGAGAGTTTAACTACGGTCCTTCCGTAGCACTTACATAGCGTTACCTACCACCTTGGGTCTTCTGGATACCAATACCTCTCATACCTTTGCGTGTATATATATATATATATATATATATATATATACATATATATTTCCACTCTATAGCTCACTCTTCTCTATTGTTTTGTATGCATTTCTCCTACACAAAATGCCACTACGTAACTTTTTTTTTATCTCATTCACTTACCTTTTGGCGACAATTAAAGGCCCTCTAAACTCCATCGGTCTCACTCCTAGATACACATTGTCATCAAAAACAGAATTCTCTTTAATCTTGTTCAACTAAGCTGAACAAACAGTTTAGGTCATACCTCTCACAATCTTCTTGTTCTACAAGAACACACACAAAGAGTTATTACTTCACTTTACGCCACATTATTATTATTATACAGACAGATGTTATCCACGGTAAACTTTGACACTTCCCTCCCAGGTATGTCCTATTTCCATAAGCAAAGATCGTGGCACTTATTTCAACCGGAAGACATGACAATCTAATCCCCAACGTCAAAACCAAATCACAATCGTTTCAAATATCAGCATAACAAGCTTACACTAAACCCACCTCATATTAAAGTCACAACTAAATCTGGCAAAAATTGCTTCAGTTGCTTAGATTAAGAAAATCTCTGATAAAGATCGATCCATTGATTAGACCCACCTGACTAACACAGTACAGTGCTTCACACATAAATATCTTAAACCCCATAAAAAATGTCCTACTTAACTAATTACCAAACATTCATTTAGCAACATGCTACAACCACACCGAGCAATGGTTAGTTTCTTTCACTTGTTGCAGAAAACATTTTTTTTGGGGGGGGGAGCAAAATGCTCGACCCAGAGGCCCTTGATGGTTCCACCCCTCAAACTTTGTCATCCTTGTGCTTTCTCATACCTCGACTGTACACGATCCTAATTTCTTCTGCAATTGCCTCTTCAATCACCCGAACTTTTATTTGGTATCAGCTGTAATAATCAAATCAGTTTGAAAATATGTATATTTATGACTTTAAATAACGAGAGAGAATAACAACACACGACTCCGTGGGAATCGAACTCGGTACATTTACCGTTTGTAGCAAAATGTCACACGAGTACAGAACATAATACCTATTAATATATGACAAAAGAATCAATCATCTTCATTTGATTATTGCTGTTTCTGCTATATTACATTGATAACTGAGTGCTCATGCGAATTATTATAGCTCCCTCAGAGCCATTTAAATAAAACATGTTCATTACAGAAAGCATATAAAATACATAGAGTTGATTACATCCATAGAGTTGGTTACCCAAATACAACAGCTTTAACACGAAATAACTTCTAAAATACAAAATTTTGTCAAAAACGTTAAGAGTGAACTGTGTTCTACGTGACACAGTCAACCAGTATCCGAAGTTTCAAACTGTTTAGTTAAAAGAAAATAATTTAAAAATCTGTGACAGAAATTGAATAGATCCGGAGACTTTTCATAGTTTTGGACTGTTTTTTGCTCTTTATGATGGTGTGCATTTGGAGGATTAAATTCATTCTGTGGTCCCTTTTTTTGTAGGGGAATGTTTTGGAGGATGGTGTCGAAGGATTCATTTTAAAGAGAGTTGTGTGTGGAGATGTATCATAGTGCTTTTGGTTGTAAATCCTTCTTTAATTTGTGATGTCGGAGTTCGTGGATGTTCAATGAGTAATGGTGGGTAGTTCTTGGTGATGAGTGTATCCTTTAGTTCATGTAGTCGTGTGACCCTGGTGCTTGTATTAGAAATTATAGTACAAATCCTTTTTGCTGGGTTGAAAGGGATATTCATTCTAGTGTGTCTGGTGTGGCATGAGTTGAACGGTAGATATTGCTTGGAGTCCGTGGGCTTATAGTATATATGTTTCTACAATGAGGATGTCGAGGAAAAGAACTTGTTGATGGATATATTCCATCGTGAGTTGAATGTTTATGTCAAGTCCATTTAAAAGTGCTTGAAATTCTCTAAGTCTCTCTATACTTTCATGCCAAAGAATGAAACAGTCATCCAGATATCTCTTCCAGTTATATTCTATGTAGAGGGAGAATGGGTTGCCGTATTTCCTTTTAGTACCTTACGATAAAGACCGATTTCTAGATATCCCATGACTAGGTTAGCAAACGAGGGGGCCCATTCTCGCACCCATCGCAGTCCACAATTTTTGTCGATAGAAGTTGTCTTTGAAGACAAAGTAGTTATTCTCCAAGATGAATTTTAGCCCTTCTATTACAAATTCTTTTTTGATGCGATGTGGGAGTTCATTGGCTTAATTCTCTAGCCAGAATTGAATTGCCTCTATTCCTAGGCTGTGGGGGATATTAGAATAGAGGTTGACTACATCAAAGGATACCAGTAGGGTGTTTTTGTTTACTGTTTCAGGGAGGTGATTGATCATATCCAGGTCGTCCCTTATGTAATTTTTGATATGCTAGACGAATGTTTTTAAGAGGGAATCTAAAAGGTTACTGAGGCAGTGGGTTTCGCATGCGGGACCTGCTATTTGAGGTCTTAATTTGAGGTCATTATGAGTAGGGACCTTGATTATTATGCCTGTGGCTATCCTGAATGCGTTACTTATTTTCTCACTTTTATGTATCTTAGGAATACGGTAAAATTGACTGGATTCACTTTTGAAATTGGTCATATAATCGTATTCCTTGTCGGTGAGCCCTTCTCTGTATAGTTTTAAGATGGATTTTAGGTTTCTCATTCTCTGCTGACTGTAGTGCTGGACCTTTTCATAATATGTTGTGTCTTCTAATATGGATAGTATTAGAGTTATATAGTATAGCGTGTCCATTAAGGCTACTGCACACCCTTTATCAGCCACTTTGATTGTTATTGTTTTATCACTTTTTAATTTGTTCAGCTCTGCACAGATCCCAGATCAAAATTCCGAAAAACAGGAAAATAGCATTCAGCGAACACATCGACAGTTGCGCCAATAACAAACAACCCAGCTTCAGAATCGTTCCCCGCTATCAATTCAGGGACGACAGAACCCGCAGCCAGCGTATTAGTAAAGAGTCATTCTTTATCACAAAATATAAACCCCATTTTGAATGCATCAGCCAGAAATGACACTATCACCAAGGCCTTAGAATAACACCCACGCAAATATTGAAAACGACATACTGAAAATGCTCACTTCACACGAATATATTCAGAACAATTTTAATCACTACTATTACAACCACAACGGGTCAATTTTAGGTCACTTGACCATTTAAGAGGATTCCACCAACATCCTGCTACTGTTATACCACTCCCGCATTCTTCTTCTCCTTCTACTGCTGCTTAAACAATCAAAGACAAGAATTCATACCAAACTAGTTGCTGCTAACTACCTAGAACCCACAAGTGTAAAAAAAAGAGAGACAGAGAGAAACAGCAAAAAGGAGAATGTCCCTTGCATTTAAAAACTATGGAAATATTTTTTTAAAACATTTAATTTAATTTTTCCACAATTTAATTGTTTTTCATGCTTTGAAGTCGTAAAGACTGAAACCAGTCCCAAAATGTTCTTCATGATAAAATTATTTTAGTATTTTCCACCTTGTCTTATTTTCCTTATATATATGCACAGCTAAGAGTGAAACTAAGTATAGACTGTCAATTCTTATATAACAAATACATATCTAACCATTCTTCGCAGCTTATTGAGTTTCTAAAACAGACATTATCTGCACGATCTAAAATATTTAATCGCTGGCAAGTCAGAAGTATTGCTTTTGTAACCATAACATGCTACAAGGTATATTATAGGTGTATAAGTAAACATTGTTTATTGCTGTGTGCTAACAGTGCTATAATTTCAAGTTTAATGCTATCTCTATAGATTTTCTATAAAATCTAGTGCCAGCATTGTTAGTTGTGACGTTTCGTAAACATATACATTTATGCAAAGAATGTGATCGAAGATAGAAAAAGTAGGTGATTGGTGTATATGCATATTTCATGGAATTTTGTCCTTTCACCAGCGCTTCAACTAACTATTCAACTACCCACTAGGTTAAGCGGTGTAACATAACAGCATTGACCATTTTGCATAGTAAACGCATTTCATTTTTACGGTTGTCCCATTTTACGAGATTACTTTAAAACTCAAATTATAATACTAACAACACATAGTAGAATATTATAGTTACAAAATGAAATACTGTTATCTTACCAGTAAGTAAATATACACCTTAGGTGCAAGGAAGGTGTATAATAAGCAAATTGGATTATCCCATTATGTTATACTGCTAAGCCTACTGGTTATTTAAGCAACGCGTTGCTGGGTGGTTGATGGATTAGATGACATGCTGAAAGAAAAGATAAACTAATAGACTTGGTTTTCTCTGAATGCTCGTACAAACCGAGGAAGTTCGAATCCCTGAAGAGATTTTAGCTCCTTCACTAATTAAATGAAATATATTCTTTTATTTGTTTCAGTCATTTGACTGCGACCATACTGGAGCACCGCCTTTAGTCGAACAAATCGACCCCAGGACTTAATCTCTGTAAGCCTAGTACTTTTTCTATCGGTCTCTTTTGCCAAACCGCTAAGTTACGGGGACGTAAACACACCAGCATCGGTTGTCAAACAATGTTGGGAGGACAATCACAGACACACAAACATACACATATATAATTATGTATACGATGGGCTATCAAATCCACTCACAAGGCTTTGGTCATCCCGAGGTTATAGTAGAAGAGTCTTGTCCAAGGTGCCACGCAGTGGGAATGAACCCGGAACCATGTGGTTGGTAAGCAAGCTACTTATCACAGCCACTTCTGCGCCTATATATATATATATAAATATATTTACTTTATTTGTGTATGTGTGTGCATATATATATATATATACATATATATATATATGTATATATATATATGCACACATATATATATATATGTTTATGAAAGTAAAAAAGTGTTTGTGTGTGTGTGTGTGTGTGTGTGTGTGTGTGTGTGTGCGCGCGCGTACAGAAAATGTT
This sequence comes from Octopus bimaculoides, assembly GCF_001194135.2. Classification (NCBI taxonomy): domain Eukaryota; kingdom Metazoa; phylum Mollusca; class Cephalopoda; order Octopoda; family Octopodidae; genus Octopus; species Octopus bimaculoides. The sequence continues at coordinate 703,584 of NC_068984.1, forward strand.
ATAACGTTCTATAGTTACAGTTG
>NC_068984.1:703987-708247 GCF_001194135.2 Octopus bimaculoides
GCCCTCCACTCCCTCCCATATCTCTCACCCTTTCTCCCTCCTCTCTCTCTTTTTCTGTCTGTCTGTATGTCCCTCCCTCCCCCCCCTCTCTCTCTCTCTAAACGTAAACACTCCTTGTTTATGTGGTCACAAGAGAAATCCATTAGGATGTAATGGACGTCACTAGATTCACCTGAAATTATTATCACAACTATCGACTGACGTCATCACATGTCTCCTTCAACATGGGAACTTCCACGTGCTTACAATACTTGCTAGAAATAGCAGTCAAATCTCTCTCAGCTTGCACCCTATCGTCTTATAAAAGATGTCATATTGGAGAAAATAGTGTTAGCTATTCAAAAAATGTACAAAAGACAATAAAAAACGGGATGGTCACTGCTAGACCGTTTTTGAATCATGTTTGATTGAGGTTGATGTGTTAAACAACACCATTATCGCTACCATTACCAAATTTCCCACTTACACCATAACAACATCACCAACACCACCGCACTACTATTATTACACTACCTCTGCTACTGCTACATCACTCCACCTTCACCAATATCAAAATCAATATCACATACACAACCTCCAAATCACCAATATTACCAACAATACCCCAACACCACTGAAAGGTAATATGGCCCCAACGCTCTTTTAGCTTCCCGAAATATAGAAACAGGAAAATATTTCATTGATACACTTTGAGGGTCCCCCATTTAACTGTACTTCTAGCATAAGGAAAATGTTACTAAGTAGCTCGAGTGTGAAATAGAAGCAGACTGCTCATGTAGAGGTAACACCACGTGTCCACTTGATAGTTATTACAATACGGAAACTGAGCGACAAATGTGCGAAAATGAGCATGTGTTAGAGAAGGTCTCTTCAGGACCAGATTCAACCACCAGTTCTCGTTTAACATTCAAAAGAAGCGAAATGTCACATCTCTAGCGAAATATAAATATACGTTAACAGAAACCACTGGAAGATAGTGGAAATGTTTGAACGTTACTTAGGATGTGCAGACTCGGCTTGGCTGAGAGAAGGATAACAGTAAAGAATTCTCTCCAGTCAGGCAATTACATAAACTCTAAAAGTGAGAAGTTTTGATCTTGCCCTCAAGCGCAGATTTGTACTAGCAAACTGGCTGACCTCACCATATGCAGTAGTCGATTTCCATGGGTTTTATTCTTCACCTACGTTTGAGGGAGTCATTTAAGACACCCAACTGTTATATGTATATTCAAACGTACTCACACACGCACATACACGTAGAAGACCACACATGGTGTTAAAAGATACCCTCCCCTGCTAATCCCCATTCTCACACCTCATCACCACGCGTTTCTACTCCATCTTCAGTCCAACTCAACTCTGCCCTGCAAGCATAATATTCCTAATCTAATTGAATTGAATTTAATTCACCTTAACTGTAGAAAGCCTAATATTTCTAAACATGACAATAGAGGTGGGCAATAATTTATAAATATTGTATAAATTTATTTTTATACATCTTGTAGAAGCTTCCTTAGATTCTTTCTGCATTTAGTTATATTCAAATCATTTCTCTGTATTGGGTTTACCAATAGACTACCCTCTCTACATTCACTACACTGGCAAACTTTTAAACTTGATGACTTCTTGAAATGTCAGCGACTGCAGCTTTGGTAAGTTTATACAAAATCAAAATGTAATTCGATATGTTAATTATATACAACCTCCATTTACTGAGTAGTCTGCACAGAAAATTCTTCATGTTTGTAACTAATCCTATGCAAACTCGCCTCCAACACAATGTATGTTTGTTGGGAACTCTGAAAATCTGCTATAATAACTTTAGAGTTATTAAAGTAGATTTTGGAAAATGGTTGAGGGCTATCTAATTAATTGATTAATTAAATTACTAATTAATTAGGAGTACAAACCAGTGTATAGCGACGAAACGATTCTTCTAGCCATTCGAAACGACTGTAGCCTTATATAAAGTTATAACAATATACTCTGCAATTTTAAGTCTGATTGCTATATACATACGTACATAATTACATACATACAGATGGATATTATTACCTATACTTATGTTTGTGTATGTGTGCGTATATATATATATATATATATTTATATATATGTATATAGACACACATAAATTAAGGTAGCTTTTTTGTAATTTACAACCAAAAGGCCCAAGTATAGACATCACCAAGGCTAGCACCCTCACTCACTTCGTGACGTCTCTCTCTTTCATATTTATATATGTGTGTGTGTGTGTGTGTGTGTGTGTGCGTGCGCGCGTTTTATACACGTATATATGTGTCTATTATGTATATAAGCATGCATACACATATTTATACTTGATTTTCAATGGTGTCCTTTTTTCCTTAAATCGTTATCTCCCTCCGCCACCCTTTTCTCCTTCTTCAATTCTTTACTCATCGTCCAGTGATTCGCAAACAACCCCACCCAAACAGTAAATGGAATTTTGTATTATTCCTCACTTCAACATGTGACCACACCCTACCATGTAAATATCAACTATAAACATCAAAAGCCGTTGAAGTTCAATTAAAGAGAAGTTACAATTATTGAATATCGAATAACGGTCGATTTTCTGACTGAAGGAAAACCATTTGTGCTTTGATCATCTGGTCGTGTCTTTCAAACATGTGTCCTACTTATCTAGCACTATGACTAACACTAAGCTTGTTTTATTTTGCTGGGTATACACACACACATATACATACATACATACATACATGTGTGTGTGTGTGTGTGTGTTTTTGAGTATTTTCGGCCTTGTGCTATGTCCTCCGACCACGTATATCTGGTTTTTAGGCGGTTCATATTAAGATCTACAATTAAGCTGAGTGTTCAGCTCTGCCAGCATCATCTGCAGCTGGTCTATGTTTTCAGCGATGGCTACAATGTCATCTGCGAATCAGAGGTGTATCAAGTTGTCAGGCATTGAGATTCACGCCCCCTGTCCAGTCAACATCCTCGATGACCATTTCTAGACATGACTAAAGAGCTTTGGAGGAATGGTATCTCCTTGCTTTACAGCCTTCTCATTTAGGTGATGATAGCATCCAGATTTCAGATTTTTGAGCGGCTAGATGTATTGCACCTCGAGACTTTATATTTTCAGAGATTTCCACACAAGACCGAATGGCGGTGGACAGCCATGGAATCTAAGAAGTAAAGGAATACGTCTGTCTAGAACGTACGGTGAATATGCGTTTAGACATGGACACTGGAATCTCAAAGACAATAAGGGTACGACCGAAGGCATTTCACTCAATAAAGGATGTGCTCAGGGCAAAGGTAGACAATATAATACGTTCCAGACTCTTTGATAGCACCGCCCTACCTGCGCTTTTAGACTCAAATGAGAGGAGGGCTGCTACGTAGAGGACAGAACATTCATTGGCTACGACGCAAAGGTTCATGGAAAGATCCAGAGTAAGAATAACACTACGAGAGCATCTTCGAAATAAGATCATCCAAGAACAGAGAGAACGATAGGATCGCAGAATATCGAAAGCACAAGTTCCGCTGGAACACACATGTTCTAAGGTTCACAAAGAATAGGTGGACCCATGCGGTATATATTATATATATACACACATATACACGCACACATATATACACACACACATACATACACATATATATACACATATATACACACACATATATACATATATACACACATATATACATGCACACATATATACACATATATATACACACATACATATACACACATACATCTTCACACATCCATACACATATACGCACACATATATATACACACATATATATATATATATACATACATACACATACGTCCTCACGTTTGTTTTACTTTGTCTTATTCGTCTATTTGAATTGACTAAATATACATATATATATATATACACTTTTTATCCTTTCATTTGTTTTAGTCATTTGACTGAGGCCATATTGGAGCACCACCGTTAGTCCAGCAAATCGACCCCAGGACTTATTCTTTGTAAGCCTAGTACTTATTCTATCGGTCTCTTTTGCCTCTTTTGCCAAACTGCTAAGCTACGGGGACACACCATTGGTTGTCAAGCGGGGGATAGACACAGGCAAATAAGCATACACACACACGTACATATATATATATATATATATATACAATTAAACCTTGGGAGAGGCATTATACCGGTAATAAACACACGCACTGGTTCAGTCCTTTATTAATTTATATAGTTTTAAAACTAAAAACTATATAAATTAATAAAGGACCGAACC
>NC_068984.1:708561-711061 GCF_001194135.2 Octopus bimaculoides
TAAAGTTAGAAATATATTTTATGGATAAAGTCTTACAGCTGTTTCAGGGAAAATCCAATGTATCCCTTCATCGGAGACAGAAATAGTAGAAGAATGGATTATTATATCTATAAGAAGAGAGTTATAGTAGGAAGTGAGAGTGAGTGTGATGCGCTGAAAAAAGAAAGAAGAAACAGTACTTGGAGTGTAGCTTCATTCCAGTGGTAAATATATATGTAAATAATCCTTGTGGGTATTTTCCGGAGATAATTGTAGTAGCAAAGGTGGATATAGCAAAGGTGGATATAGCAAAGGTGGATGTATGTCATATCGTGTCTGGAGTATACTGTGCGTTGTTTACTCAAAGGGTAGCCCAAATCAAGTGAGAGATGTGTGTAGGGTAAAGAGGTCGAATCTTAAGACAGGAAGGAAAGGGGAGAGAGGAGTAATTCAAGTGAGGAATAGTAGTGACTGGTTTTATGGTCAGTTAATCTGACAGGACAGGGAGAATAAGCATAGGGAGTAAAGGAGGAAAGAGGGGTGGAGGCAAAGGTTTAGTAAGGAAGAAGGAATGTGAGGAGGTAGTATGGAGAGGTAGGCGAAAAGTGGTGAGGGTGTGGGTGACATTCCAAAAACAGTATTAAAGGAAACTGGGAGAGAAGAAATTAGTAGTATCATGTTCTAAAAATAGAGCTAAACATAATTTCAAGATAGTATAAGGGGGATCAGCTGCTACCTAGAGTTGATTGTGGTTATAAACAGGGAGCCTGCAAGCGGTGGTGGTGTTATTGGGGAGGAAGTATAATGGAAGTAAATTAGGAAAAAATATATTAAATAGTGATAGGATCTAAAAAGAAATAAATCTATTCTAAAGATGGTATAAGGGGGACCATTTTGCTAGGTCGAATAGGTTGCCTATAGGGAGTTGTGTCATTATGTTGTGTGGTCATTTGTGCATTTGTGTCTGTGATAGAATTTAAATGTATGGAAAAAACGGTGATTGCAGGTGCTAAGTGCTTCGTTATATCGATTAAGTAGAGTGGGAGAATTGTATTGTAAAATATGGAACGCCTCATTTAAACAGAGCTTGCAATTGAGCGCTGGCCCTGGTATAGAATTCCAGAGTCCAGGATGGACCATTTTAAAGTATACTGGGTATTTGTGTTTTTGAGGTGATGAATGCGGTTGGCTAGTGTTGTAGATTTACTGTGTTTGTCATATCTAAAAGAGTGCAAATGGGCAGCGTAGCGTTGCTTGAAGTTTTTAGTTGAACCTATGTATGCAGCTGTAGAGTTATGTAGCAGATTCGTTACAGTGCATTTATATATTACGTTGTATCTTACTCAATGCGTTTGTAGCGGGCAGATTGTCCCGGAGCGACAGTTACAAGTAGAACCGTATTCTATTAATGCTTGTCTGTCCCTGCCACCGTTCCTTCATTACACCAATCTCCGTGTCTCATGCACTACCACTGACACTCTCACTGCTGCAGCTACGACTAACAGACACTCTCTAATGCCAACTCCCAGAAACGGACAAGACAACTACCGGTGCAGAAACTATTCTACGACTTATCAGCAGAAAACCCAACAGCCAGCAGCATGTGAATTTGGTTGGAAAAACATCCTTTTCTCTATTTTATTTTTACTTGTTTCAGTCATTAGACTGAAGCCATGCTGGAGCACCGCCTTGAAAGAATTTAGTTGAACGAAAATACTCTTTTTTTTTAAAAAAAAAAGATTGGTACTGATTCTATCCGTCTCTTTTGCGAACCGCTAGGTTACGGGGACGTAAACACACCAGCGCTAGTTGTCAACCGATAATGGAGACTAACACAGACCCAAAGACACACACACGCACATACATACACACACTCACACACAGAAAATACACTATCATTGCCAAATTTAGTTTGCTTGGATTCCGTGTCCTCCTTCGTTCGACGTTGGATTTCAAATACTTGGTCCATTCTGGGCTTTTCCAAAACGTAATCTTCATAAAAGAAATATTTTTTCTTTACCGACAAAAATATATAACTTAATAAATCGCATATTCATTTCTCATTCCCTATTCTGCCATTTTAAAAAGCCTTCTTGCCTCCGCATGTACGATATATTCCTGTATGCACACATATCTCCTATTGAGGAAAGCCAAAGAGCCAGAAACGCGTCAGAGTGTCCGCTAGGTGGAAGACACTGAGCAGATATGGTACTTTTACACCTTTTATCATAAGCGAGAACCTTTTTTCTATACGATATCTCTACAAGTTAAAGTATCTCACAAACCTACTTTAAGTAACCTACATACACACACAACACACAGAGCGGCATCCATCCTCATATCCGTAAATTCACATGTACCGCACATAGATGTATTGGTCAGTGCTATCTAGAGGTGAATAATTTTTAATATGTGATAAATATCTCCAATACATGAACACCTAATCACGCATCTCTGCGACATTACAAGCGGTCAGACTGTGGAGTATAAATATATTCTACATGGTTATGAAAGAAAAACC
>NC_068984.1:713024-723623 GCF_001194135.2 Octopus bimaculoides
TATATATATATATATATATATATATATATATATATATATGTGTGTGTGTGTGTGTGTGTGTGTGTGTGAACTTACTATATATGCATGTATTTGTGTATGTGTTTGTGTGTACGTATATATATATGTGTGTATGTATGCATGTATAAAATTTCATTTCTATAATGTACAATAGCGAAGTATTTAACGAGAATAAGTTATTGTGAAGCACGACAGGTGTTGTGGTATATAGAATCCGGTGATAATCTCTGGCCAACATCGTTTCACAAATTTTATGTTAGAAGCCAGGTGTCTTTGTATGGAATAGAAATGTCATTCTGAGAGAGAGTGGCGTGATCTACAGCTGAGCATCAATATTGCATTATCTAGGGTTGCGTGTGCCGTAGATAAAGACGTCCGCTCTAGTTAAATCGAGGCTGGTCGTCGTTTTCAGTTCTCAGCTGTTACCGATTCACGAATTACTTCTGCAAGAGTATTAGAAAACTTTTTGGAATTCTTTTCCCTCCCCCATCTACTCCCTCCTTAAAACAGTATGGTGAGAGGTACAACGTCTATTTTATATACCGTTCTTGCTTCAGCATGAGGCTAGCAACTGTCCTACGGTCAAACGTATTTCATCTCCGACTATATTATTCTCTTGTTACTCGATATCAAACATCCCATTATCGTACGTACCTTACCTTTCATATGAAATTGTAGGGTGTGATTCAAAGATATGGCCACCGCTTTTAGCAGGACTAGTGACTACGTATCCTTGTTGTTTCCTCTGCTATTGTTGCTGGCGTCAGAGAACCAGGGATGAACTTCAAATAATGTGGTTTCGATTCACGGTTGACCATAACTCCCTTTATATCGCCGCTGATATACACCAAAAGGGCACGCCTTGCCATTTACTTACCCCTACACCACTCCACCACCACAGACTTTACTATTGTGGTACTTCGTTATTGCTCGGTGGAGTGGACAGATTGAAAGCTAATTATCTGATGTGACTGCCCACTAACATGCTGTGCCCATCTCAGTGAATTTTCTGATAAAGCAGCATGCAAAAGACAGAAACATAAAGTCGTACTTCAGTACCAATCAGCCATACTAAATATATAAAACAAAAGCAGTAGTACAAATAAATAAAAAAAATGACCAGACAAAGGGAATATATTTGGTGCTAAGAATGAACACAAAACGCTGATTGTATTCTGTGGAGTTTATTTTCACAGCCATAATGAAGGTGAAGGTCCAGTAATTAGTTGTTTTCATTAAATTTATACAAATTATGACAATCAGATCGGTGCTTCACCAATTTTTTTCTTCAATTGTTTTTCTTCAAAATAATTAGCAGAATAAAGATTCAGAAACACAAAAGAAGCGTTTAGTTTTGTTGTTCTGATTCAAATGCAAACCATTCCTAAATTGAATCGACTGATGCTGCTGTTTCATGGATATATTGCTAGAATTTGAAATCTATTTCGCGTCATGCTTTGGATTCCATTCTTTTGATGCTGATAAAATAACTAACAGTAATACCACCGACTGACTTAATGGACAACAACAACATCTTACGAACCTCGGTACTAACATTTGCAAAAAAGAAAAAAAAGCAGAATGGGAGCTCTTTTGAACATCTTATAAAAAGAGATCATCTCTAGTATTATAAATTAAGCTTTATGTAGGGGCTAGAGTGCCATCGGAAGGTTTCATATTAAATTATTTTCCTGAAGAGAAGAAAATTCAATAATTTTTCTTCGGTTTAACGTAAGTTTTCCTTTTTTGTTTTTAATATATATAATTCAAGCAACGACCGAGTGTATTCTTTCATACCTTCGACAAAAAGGAGTTCAGATTATACATTTCAGACCGATCAGCTTTGATGATTATTTAACCGTTCTTCTCTTAAGCAGATTAATCCAATATGAAACCGTCCGGAAACAAATTGGTCGTCTATTCAACTTTATAACATTGAAATGATATATTCACTCTGTTATCGTTTAATGTGACTGCTCTTTCTTTCTGACTTATGAACTCTCCTCGGACAATTATATATGGCACCTGGGTCAAGTGTCACACACACACACACACACACACACACAATAAATGGAATGGAGAAAGTTCAAATCAGGCAAACTACAATGAATACATATGTATACGGATTTAATTAAGGTAAAAATTGTCCAAAAAACATGATATTAAAAATACATAGAAAAATATATGAATATTACAAATATATATAGACATATAAACATATGAATATACAACCACAGTAATAATATAATGGAATATGGGATTGTAGGTAAAAAAAAAGTCTTTCTGAAAAAGAATAGTAAAGAGAAAATAAGTGTCAAATAAAATTTTAGCTTACATATTAAAAGAAAATATTCCTACGGCTGTTTAAGTGGTTCAATCCTCCAAGTAAAAAAATGAATCTTGAAATTCATTTTCAGAGAACGTCTCCTTCTTCAAGGAAAAAGTGATGTTTACAGTAGAAATGTATTCAGTTCATTGCTACACACGCACGCGCGCGCGTGCGTGCGTGCGTGTGTGTGCTGACACGTGTGCATGCACACGCACTTTTGCTGGAATACAAAGGGAATGGGCTACCGGCTCATTGTAACGTGTATATATTAAAATATAAACATAACGATAAAGTTTTCTGCGTTTGTTATTGTACAAATGTGGCTCAGCCACTCCACTTTAGCTTATCTTCTCATATGGAATTGAATTCACATCACGGAGTTTCGTGTGGAACCGATGACTGAAACTCATTGATAGCATTCCATGCATGCTAGCACACGGTTAATTATATATGTACATGTAATAATAATCTCCACTTAAATGCGCCAGAACAGGCAGGCACGCATACATGCATGCATACATACATACATGCATACATGCATGCATACACGTGTGTGTATATACATGTGTGTATGCACACATATAGTTGGAATTTACAAAAAACAAACAAAACAAAAGACGAAGACGTGTTGTAAACAACTGATGTATTAGTTTAACGCTCGGGAAGGTGCGAAAGTATTTTACGCTTCGAGCCTATGCTCTTCAAGAAAAAGGAACACAGAAATAAACAGTGTGTGTGTGTGTGTGTGTGTGTGTGTGTGTGTGTGTGGAACCGTTAAACCCTACCCATATTTTTCTCTCCGTCTTTTTCGTTCTCTCCCCATTTTTTCGTTTTCTGTCGAAGAACGTAGTCTCGAAACGTCAAAGATATTTCCATCCTTCTCGAGCGTCAAATTAATTCACCTGCTTTTTGTTCACTCGCCTGTCTTCATTTTTTTTTCTGTAAATTTGGACTCTCAATATATATAAATTTGGTTAAGCTGTTCGCAAAGGTTGGGTAAGCCGTTTGCAACATCTCACAGAAAAAGTAATATGCTTCAAAGAATCACTGCAGTGATGAAGCAATATCTCATAAATCATGGCATGATGAACCGGAAATACAGAAGAAGACGTTGCTATACTGATTCGATCCATAAACCTCTTACCATAATAAATTTGAAGCAAATATACTAGTTTGTTTAAACAGTAGGTCAGCATTTATATAGGTGGGTGAGATGTGTATGGCTGATGTTCATGACTATTTCAAGGACATTAATGGTGCCTGAATGAAAAATCAATACCATCTCCTGGACTCGACTGTGTGAGCAGCTTTAACAATAGGCCATCTAACATGTTACACGTGTATTGATTAATTAAACACAGAGACCAGGTGTGTGTGTGTGTGTGTGTGTGTGTGTGTGTGTGTGTGTGTGTGTGTGTGTGTGTGTGTGTGTGTGTGTGTGTGTGTGTGATATTAGTGACCATTTCAAACTTTACGTAATGGTTGAAAGAGGTTCTGAGTTTAATCAATTGACCCAGTCATAAAATATTGATTTGTCATTGTTGTTGTCGTTTTACCCTCAAACCAGCCATTATTGAGCAGACCCGAGATCAAAGACATTCTAGCCATGATCGTTCCGTCTTTTGTTTTGTTGTATTCTTTTGAAGCATAATGTAACCCGCTCCACTTTATCCAGTGTGTCGTCTATTTTTAAGATGGTAGGGTGTGTTTTGATAGTTATTTCTATCAGAACGAGTGGTCACTTGGAAGTGCTCTCATTGGTTTGGAAAATACTGATCTATATTAACAAAACTGGATTTTGAAAAGAGTGGAATAATCAATAAGGCTGTCTCCAGTATATTACAAGTATTTGCTTTATTAATGAGAGATAATTGGTGTAAAAGAATGTTTACTAATTTAGACATTTATTTTAAAAGAAGAGTAAACTAGTTAAGAGGGTGAAAGCCATTGCGGACCGAGGTGGTTGAATTAAAATCTGAACGGTATCTTATTCAGTTCCATAGTGGGAGCATTGTAGAAGTAACGAGGTATTAATTAGCTTTTAGTAATCTGTTGAAGTCCTCTTTGCAATTGAAACACATTAATGGTATGCGTGAGTGGATATAGTAATGAATTGCTAGTTGACTGATTGACTGTCTCAGTTCCACCCAGTTATTTGGAATAGGTGCTTGACTATAATGTTACTTAAGAGAAATTGGTGTACTCTCCAGGGGGATACTAATCTCCCATTTTGTAGGGCTTAGCCGGGATACCAAACTGCCTGAGACCTCTGTTGGTCTTGTAATACAAACTTCCGGTTTTAAAGTGATCTAAAACCTCCATTAAACTTTCCTATTAAATTATGCTCCAAACACCAATTTAATTATCGAGAGGTTATTTTATCCTACCCGCTACAATCAATTAAAATAAAGGTAACGTATTTCAAAAAAAAAAAAAAAAAATTGGTAACAAAGGGGTTAAATCTCTACATTAGGGTTTTTAGAGAATATATTGAAACAGAAGGAACAGATTGACACATTATCTAATGTTAACCCACGGTATATGGGTGGGGGAGGAGGGGAAACAGAATAATAATAAAAATGAAAAAAAAAAACATGCAAATGTATTTCAAAAGTAATTTCATTTCTGTTTGCGAAGAAGAAATATGTCAATTCAGAAACAGCTGTGTTTCTTGTGATATTTAAATATTTATAGATTAAATATACGCGCACACGCACATACTGCCTAAATTATAGAGACATAACATAAATATTCATATATTAACATGCATTAACACACACATTGCATAAATTACAAACACGTAATAAATATTCATGCATAGCATAAATGCATTCACTCGGCCACTGCATAAATCATAAACATGTAACATATTCATGTATTGACATGCATTTACACGTACGCACTGCATACATTAAGACAAAATAAGTAGAAACAGTCAGCGTGTTACTTATGTTTCTGAAAGAATGGTACTACAAAGCTGAAAGGTATTCAGTTGTATATTTCAGCAGATGTCCATGAGGCCAACTCTACGATCTTTGAAAACAATGTAAAAAGATGCATAAAGAAACTATGATATAAAATCAGTGTCTAGAAATTACGAAAGTACGCCATGTTGTAAGTAAAACACTGAGTGGATCTCCGTCGATTTTTACGCTGAATATTCAGTTCATTCAATCAACTGAGCTTCCTGCTCATTGAAGTAGCGTGTAGGTGACTGAGTATCTCGTACGCGTGTATACTTAACGTAACTGTGAAGCGGAAACAGAGCGACACATTCTGTGAGAAGCGGGAAGTATTTGAATTAAAAGTACAATCCATTCAACATACATACATACATACATACATCCATACATACACTTACATAGACATGATTCATATGGTAAATACTACACGCATACTGACAAGTAGGGCTTAACTTAACCATCAACAATGGAGTGATCACTGCTGATGAGCTAGTATAGTGAGCTCGCTCCCTGTGGGAACGGCCATCTCCCCTGTCAGTACATAGACAATGTGCTGCTTTTTCTGACTATAAGGGTCTTTGGTTCTTGTTTCTCACAATGTAGGTGCTACCCTGCACCCTCAGTCACTATCAGTGACAACTGAAGTTTTCCTTTTTGGTTTCATATTGCGCCTAATCATCTTCGTTACACACACACACACATTTTATATCTATCTATATATATATATATATATACACACACGTGTAGGTAAATGTGTGTATTGTGTGTGAATAGACTTTTTATTGAAACAAGAACTGAAAGTTCGTCTCGTGACTCGTGTTTCATACAATTTCTCACCTAAAAATCGTAATGATACGTTACTCCGGTCATAAGAATAGCTTTCAATTTTAGTTTCAATAAAAAAAAATATCCATATCCGGTACATATATTGAGTACTTCACTCTCATTCGTTCGACAAAATCTAATGTACGTAAGTAAAAACACACAAACACACATACCAACAGATGTATGCAAATATGCATATGTATCTGTTTGTATATGCATGTATAGAAGTATATGTATCTGAGTATATATGTGTGTGTGTGTGTGTGTGTGTGTGTGTGTGTGTGTGTGTGTGTGTGTGTGTGTGTGTGTGTGTGTGTGTGTGTGTGTGTGTGTGTGTGTGTGCAGATATGTGCGCTTGCGCGCATGTTTGTACGTTTGAATATAAACGTTATATCAAAACCAAAGACTAAACCGCTTCCTGATGACCATTCTAGCAAAAAACACCAGCCAAAATTCTCTCAGTTCATATGTTATTACATTAAAGAAGGAAGGTCACATAGCATAATGTAGTCTTTACTCCTAGAAATCCATAAAAAGAAGGGAGGGGGGTTGCCATTTAAACATCTTTGCGAAGATATTGATTTGGGTCTAAATAGTAACAAACATACTGAAATGCTTGCTGGTCAAACCACCACCATCACCACTACCACCATCATCAATATCCCTATCATAACAACCGCCACACCCCACCACCATCTCCATAAACAGCCTCCAGGCATGGATGATGTTGCTTCCTTGTTCTGAGGTTAAAGAACAGCTAAAGCAAGATATCCTCACCAAAGTACAAACTATCCGCCGGTATGAGAAACGCCAACGTTTCTTTGAACGAAACAAACAGTTCAACTTCAACCCCAAAAGATTCTACCAAGAACTTGGCAAAAATGAAATAGAGATCAATACAGCACCGATAGCAGATGTGGAATAATTTTAGAAATTAATAAGGTCGGCGATGAAACAACCTCAGAAAAGATCTATCAAAATAGCAAACAGAGCACCTAAACAACTCTGAACTCCTATAAAAACGGAAGAGGTCACACAGGCACTGCAAAAGCTAAGCAACTGGAAGCACCCGGACACGATAAGATCGCCAACTTCTAGTTAAAATATCTCACAAGAATACATAAAGCGGTGGCTGAGAAATTTGATGAAATACTAGCAGAGCCAGAGACAGTGATTGAATAGCTCATAGAAGGGAAAATTAGAATCCACTGACACAGCAACCCCCACAAAATTACAGGCCGATAACTTGTCTCCCTACAATATTTACAAAGCCTTTACTGCAATGATATCGCAGAGAATGGGCAAACATCTGAAAGAAAACAACCTGTTTCCAGGAGAGCAGAAGGGATGCTGCAAGGGATGTGTCCTTATGTTTACAAAGGGAGACAAGCAACTCCACCCAGCTAAGCCTGCATCCAGAGACTAGTTTCTGAGTCTTTGCTCGTCATCAGCCTGGAGTAGCAATGGCTTGCTAGTTGGAGATGCCTGTCAAGCTCCTGTAACATAAGAATTCTAGTGAAATACATTCACTGATTTCAGAAATTTCTAAATCTCTCAGAGAGATTTATGCAGTAGTGATACGATAAAGTAGTTGTATGCTGTCAACTGAATGTCACAGTCCCATGAAGGGAGTCAAGGCCGATAGGAAGCGGTGCTGCGGCTTCCTAGGGATAAATAGAAGTAGTATTATTCTCTTCATGGGACTGGAATAGTTCACCTCTGGAAACATGGGTGCTTCGTTCATCATTGTTAAACAACCCTTATTTAGGGACCTTTTGAGCGAGACGGCTTACTCAACCTGAAGAAAATTTTAACTGGCCCCCATCTGCTAGATTATGCACTGTTTATCTTGATTTGCACATATGGTTGTGATGCATGTGTCTGGTATCCAGACGCGTTGTGATGATGGGTTTATTGGGCTTTGTATATTTGTACCCCAGTGTCACTTTGATGGCATGCGCTGATATCTCAATAATAATAATAATAGTTTCAAATTCTGACTGAAGGCCATCAGTTTTTGCAGAGAGGTATATGTTAATTAGATCGTCATTAGTTCTTGGCTGGTAATTTTTTTAATCGGCCCCCAAAGGATAAAAGACAAAGGCGACTTTGATGGTATTTGAAATCAGACTGTAAAGTATCGGAGCATATTACAAAAGCACTTTTCGCAACGCTCTACCGATTTTCTCTTGATTCTCCACCGATTCTGCTATCAATAACAACACAGTAAGAAAGTTACCCGTTTTAAGGAAGGTGTTATTGATCATATCGATTCGCAGTACTTCAGGGCTAGGGTTAGAGAGAACCTTCTTTTAGAACTTGGCTTGAACGATCAAATAACTTCAAACCCTTTCTCGGCAAAACAAGCGAAAAATAAAACCCGAAACGTTGTTCGAACTTCTGCAAATTCTCCAGAACTCGTTTATAGTTATCCTATCATGACCAACAACATCAACAAAAACAATAACAATAATAGGAACCTTTTCAAATAAACCCATTTATCCATACAGCAACGAGCTACAAAAAGGGAAATTTGTGTTGTGAATTTCCGTCAAAATTTCAATGCTAAGTATATAATTCTTAATTCCATTTCTAAACGTTGGTGTAGGATACGGGTGGAAAACTTTAATTTCACCGAATTTAATATTTTCAGCTCTTTTGTCAATATTAGGGTCATGTGTAGAACCCACCCATACATGTGCTTGTAGGACCTGGAACATCAGCAAACAAGTGCAACAGTTTATCAATGCTGCAGAGATACAGTTCCTTAGGGGAAAGTTGAAGGGTACGCTAGGAAGATAGAGGAAGAACTGTTGGTCGAATTTCTCAATGACATATGAAGACAGCAGATTAGGTTCATGAGACACCTTGTAAGAAGTCAAAACCTTGAACCGTTGCTGGTAACCGAGAAACGGAAAGGAAGAAGCCACGGAAGGCACAAGAAGATACTTCAGAGCTTTAGAAATTGTCTTCAGAAAGACATGCTCAGAGAGGGACATAGGGGGCCATGATCAGCGACACCTGCAGTCAGGGCACACGGCACACGAAGAGAGAGAAAGAGAGAGAGAGAGATAGAGAGAAAGAGAAATTCTTAATGCGATGAGTTCTGAAAAAGAACTAAAATAGTGAAAAATATTTTTCGTGTAAGCAAAAACAAGACAGAATTCGTTTTCGTAAAAGAAGTATCCATTCCACCTCTCTCTTTCTTTCTCTCTCTCTCTCTCTCCATCTCTCTCTCTAGCGATTCCTTGTCAGACAGGCTTTGTGCACTTTTTCTGAAAGTGCCACCCAGTAACAGTGGAGAGATACAAATTCCCAATTCTTCGGTTGAGAGGCCAACCTTTCCTTCAAAACGCCACTGGAAGTAGCCATAAACCTATTTAGTAAATGTAATTTTTATTAGCTTTTAGTAAAAATAGAAACCAATAAAAATCATGCTAAGTATTTCCTGGCACTAAATGAAGAAAAGAAACTATCGAAGCCTTTCAGAAAACTTGCGATGAATGATGCTTTTAATTGTTTTATTAGCAGAATATTGCAAGAAACGTCTTTCTTTCTGCTTAAATATCAATGGACTTTGAAATGTGTTCGTTATAAAAAGATGAAAGATTTTCACGCAATTTCTAGATCGACCGCCTTTTGTTCGTTAATCAGTGAAGTAATTAGCAAAGATGAATTTCTATCGAAAAATGAACGCAATACATTTTAATAAAACATTATGAACGATTAGAAGCGGCCGCCATCAAACGATAAAATGAAGCAAACTAAATAAATAAATGAATAAAATGCAGAGTAAAAAAAGACATTGTATTAAATGAAGGTTATGTTATATAAATAGCGACACCTGGTTAGCATAAAACTTATATCAGGCTTGGAATAAACGTTTATCCATATGTATTATGTCCCAGATAACATAAGAGGAGCGACCTAGCAGATAGTATGCAAAAATAAATTAAAATAACAGCATTGATACCAACATCTGCTCCTCTCTCTCTCTCTCTCTCTCTCTCTCTTCTGTGTTCGCTACGACAGAAACGGCTCAATATTCTTCGATTTTTACTGTTGCTGTATAAAGTGATCAAGTAACAGCTGTTTTACAACATACATACATACATATGTATGTGTATATATATATATATATTTATGCATATATATGAATGAATTTATATATAAAAAATTCTATATATATTTGCATGAGTGTGTGCATGTAAGTGTCTATATATGCATGTATATATATATATATGTGTGTGAATGTGTGTATATATATATATATATACGTATGTATAAGTACATATGTAAATGTCTCTCTCTCTATATATATACATGTGTATATATATATGCATGCACATACAAATGACATGTATACATAGACGCGCGCGCGCACACACACGCACGCACGCGCACACACGCACACACGCACACACGCACACACGCACACACGCGCACACGCGCACACGCGCACAC
>NC_068984.1:723642-728982 GCF_001194135.2 Octopus bimaculoides
CACACACACACACACACACACACACACACACACACACGTCTATATGTAATTTGTGTGCATATATGTATCTATATATGTAATTTGTGCGTTAAATTCTGTTTAGAAGCGCGAAGTGTCAACTTTTCCTCTGGTATCCAGAAAGAGCGACAGAGAGAGAGAGGGAGAGAGAGAGTTCCATTCCTATTGAAGATAGTTTTATCATCTGTTCTATTCTTCGCTCACCTCTAATCTATATCAGATCTTGTACTTCGCTTGAATCAATTGAATATAAAAAGCTTCGACAGATAAATACATTTAATGTTGTTTTGAAATCATCTATCTGTACATTTTAGCAGCAACAATGCCATATCTAGTCGCCGTCTTTTAAACACCACTCAGCTGAAGTCACTTAACTAAAGTTGTTTTTTTATAAGTCAGCATATTTCTTAAAGCGTCGTCGTCGTCGTCGTCATGACGACGCCAGTGACAAACAGAATCGTTGCAGCGTCGAAGAAAATGCCTTGCAGCGTTTCGTCTTGCTCTTTACGTTCTGAGTTCAACTTCTGCTGAAGGCAACTTTACTGTTCATCTTTTCGGTGTCGATAAAATAAATACCAGTCACGTACCGGGGTCGACGTTATTGACTATTCCCTCACCGAAAATTTGCTAGCTTTGTGCCAAAATCAGAAACAACAAAAACAACAATAATGAAAAAAAGAGAAATGATATTGTGACATTCATAAAAGGTGGGGGGGGGGAATCAAATGAGATATTAAACGAAAATGGGTCTTGCTCTGTGAGTAATTGGTTATTTCTTGTCTATGAATCATTTTGTCTATTTAAATATTGTAAATACTCCCCTGATGCAACTGACAGAAAAAAGGAGGGGTAAAACGTTCCTGTCCTACTTTCTCTTCAAATACCAGACTTTGTAGACCAATGAATTATTACAGATGACTGTGACGTGGAAAATATTTAAGATCGTTTGGATTCAACTCAAAACATCCGACAGCGTTTCTGAACAAAGGGTTAGTGTTGTCATTCTCCATAGAATTCCATGTAAATGTTCTATTTGACTGCTTCCAGTAAAATGGTATGGAATTGGTTCAGTTTGAAAGCTAGTGTACTTCAAGAAAGTTTGAACATCTTTAAACATAAATTGATCCAAACACGAACAGCAATTGTCTAGCGATATTATAACGTTTGAACACAAAAGAGCAAGTTTTCAGTATTTTTGTATGAACAAAAACTTGTAGCGGTAAGAGTTACACGGTGACACACGATCTTAAGTCGTATCCGAGACACTGAAATGGTTGCAGGAAATTAATAAACTTGGTATGATGAAAATGTCAGAGTCACGGTTTCAATTCCAAGCGTGCAGTGCATTCACCACAATTTGTTTTTTAAATCTTCCAAAGAAAACAGAAAATTCTTAACTCTGACATATTATCGCAGCCTAATCTGTCGCGAATGACAGAAAAGTTAAGATAGATTTGTGATTCCATGAGAATAAGTTAAAGAAAAACATATGGTTAGAATATCTACAGGAATATGTTGTATTTCCTTATTATAAAACTATAATTTAATTAGAGAAGATATTATTTATTCATCGTTTATTTAAGTCAACTTTGGTGCCTAAATTGATCAGGGTATCATCCAGTGAATGAGAAGTTTAGTTTAGGGCGAGAAAGAGACTTGGTGAAGAAATCGACAGGTTTAATACATTGAAAGGTTAACTGAGATTGTAGTTTGGAAGGAATCAGTGTGTGTGTATGTGTGTGTATGTGTGAGCATGTACGTGTGTGTGTGTGAGAGAGAAAGAGAGAGAGAGAGATAGATAGATAGATAGATAAATAAATACAGAGATAGATAGAGACAGAGGGGGAGAGATAAAAATAGAGAGAGAGCGAAGGAGAAACTGTTGGAGTTTTAAGCAAATAAATAGCATCTGAATGTCTTTTAGCAAGGGAAAGAAAGAAAGATTTAATAGAGACCGGGATCGTTCCGAAAAAGAAGGTAACAATTCCAAGTAGTAACTTAATAACCCTTATTGTTGTTGTTGTTAAGTGTCGGGTACTGGGCGAGATTTTTTAATCTTTCTGAAAAAGAAAACAGAAAATTCATTTCTATGTTGTTTTCTAATTAACAAATGGCTGTTTTAGTGAAGAAGACAATTGCCATCTTTGTTCAATGAAATGTTATAAACCTGGTTGGAATTGAAGTTAGTGAAGTTTTTATTGTGATCCGCTAAAGTTCTGTCAACAACAGTGACTCGGTCGAAATAGGCATGAGAACTCTTGATATCATTGTCAGCAATTGCATCATTTATCACAGTTTGATAAATGCTGACGCCATTAATCACACCAAAGTGTGACCTTGTAAACTTCAATCTATCTCTTATCGTAATTATGGAATGGAGTCTGGTGGTATGCCGTTTTCAGATCCACTTTTCTGTAGAATTTATTGCAGGAAATAGAATGTATGAAGTTTTCAATTTTAAGAATTGGAACAAGCATTTAAAAAGCATTGACGTTTGTAAAAGGTCCACAACAAGGCATTATTTTTTTCTTAGTGTCATTTGTGCTCGCTATAGAGAAAGGGATGGGGGGGGGCTGGTTCTCATCGTCATCAAAACTCCTTTGAGTTTCTTTCTTAAACATTTCTTCAAGCTGAGGAAAGTGGCAAAATTTAGTTGACAAACAGATAAAGTGATATCATCAAACAACACGAATAAGACGGATAAAAATAAAACCTTTTCAAAGATTCTCCCAGTTTAAATGTCTGAGAATTTTATTATCTAAGGTCATGTTCTGAAATCAGAGGCGAGAACAAGTTTGGAAATGGATTTGTTCATACAAGAGGTCCAACAAGAAAATGGTTGAAATTCGAACGTTACGAAGAGTGAAGTTTTGAGAGAAACCTTTTATTTTATTTTACGTATGAGTAACACAAGTGGAGTTGTTTTCAATAGAAATGGAAATATAGTTGCAGTTCACCAAAAATTTTCTATTAAACTACCAATGAAGAACTACAAGAGCCTCTGTGTATTAGAGTTCCTCATTGTGAAGCTCTTAAGGCATCACTCGACCAACTGGAAATACGGCTAAAATATCTTTCAAATTACGGTGTTTGTCTCTGGTAGTCTTTAAATATGAGCGGTGGCTGTTTACACTTAGTGTGCATTTGATTATAGATCTGCCCAATCATAGTCATCCTGGGGTTAAACAAACCAGCCGTAATATCACAATAAGATGAGAAGGGGTCAGCTGTCCACCAAGAACAACTATGTGTAAGACAAGTAAGTTAGCCGAGGGAAAAAAAACTGCCATCGAATTTATTGTGTACAACAAGAATCTTGGGATTTTGTTCTATGCATTTCACATCAATGATGTAAGGGAGAGAGAGAGAGAGAGAGAGGGGGGTGAATGGTTCCAATAATGAACTACAAACTACAATGCAAACTGGCTCAACTAGAATTTATCTCCACGGTTTCAAACGCAGCCCCAAAGAATCGTTGGATATAGAAAACTAAGTGATACAAACTTTAAAATAGTTTATAACGTATTCCACTTATGACCTTTCAGATACTAAGGTCAACTGCCACAATAATCAAATAGACGAGTCAGCCACCAAAATACAATTTCAAAGAAATTAAATATGGCAGCACCAAATAATATCTTGCAACTTAATTTTTGAAGAGATCTTTATTTATTAATAAGAATTTGGCTATTTCCAGAGAAACGGTGGTTTGTCTGCTGCCTATAAATATCAACTTAAATTATATAAACTATATCTATCTCCATCTACCTACGTACCTATTTATTTATCTATCTATCTCTCTATCTACCTACCTACCTACCTACCCATCTCTCTCAACCTCCCCATCTATCTATCTATCCCTCTCTATCTATCTCTGTGTGTCTATCTATCTCATATATATATATATATATATATATATATATATGAGATAGATATATCTCGCTTCCAACTGATCAGGTTAAATGAGGCATCATCACGTAACACTAGTCAAACCATTTTAAACATCCTGGCTTTGGCTTCGTAAAATTTCTTGCATCATCAGGTAACAGAATAGAATTATTATACTCGGGGTGTGGGAGAGGTTTTATACCCGGAAATTAGTTATCTTGTTGTAAGGAAGAATATTTAATATCGTAGCACTGAGCTGTACATTCAAACACGTATTAGATTCAGATTAGACTTTTATTTTCATTCCAACACTGGAAATGATGCCAGTTGCAACGAGCCGAGTGGGTAAGGCGCTCAACTATGTTCCCAACAGATTGTTGTTCGTTTCTTGCAGCAATGTTGCCGTTTCAAGATTTGCATCTCAAGAGCGGCATTTTTTGCAGAATTGTTAGAACATTCGATAAAAAGCATTGCGCTATTTCTTCCGCTTCTTTACACTTTGAGTTCAAATCCTGCGAAGGTTAAGTTTACTTTTCATCCTTTCGGGATCGATAAAATAAAGTATCGGTCAAAAACTTGGACGATCATATCGATTAGCTGCTGGTCTTGTACCAGCAATATTGAAACAATTTCTAAAAGTCGGTATTCTGGAAAAATCATCACCTCACCGAACAAAACACTTAGCAGCATTTCTTCCGGCTCTTTACATTCTGAGTTCAAATGTTGTCAAGATTAACTTTGCCTTTCCATACCTTCGGGGTCAATAAAATAAATACCTTCAAATACTAGGATCGGTGATATGGACCAACCATCTTCCCGCAAGACTGCTAGCCTTGGATATAAACATTAAATAAAAAGTGAGACTTAACTCTCAGTAATCTACTTTAGTTAGTTATAAATATATTCAGTCCATATAATTGTAAAATAATTACAGATTCACTGCAAAATAACGGTCGCGGTTTCAAATCCTCTTATGACCATAATCTGGATAAAGTTGACTTTCACTACACTGCAAATAAACACTACTTTAATCCTGATAATCCTGTAGGATTATCCTATTGGTGACACTATAGGAATCGGATATATAACCACTGTTTATTTTGTATAAACTAAAATACACATACACACAAATCTGCAAAAGTATTCAACACATAGAGCAGCGTTCATGAATTTTATATTTTCATCTGAAGTTTGTCCGCCGCTGTTACATATATAGAGAATTAGCTTTATACATAAAGTATACCATTTATTTATATACACATATATATACATACACATATATATATACACATATATATACACACATATATACACACACATATATATATACACACATATATATATACACACATATATATATACACACATATATATATACACACATATATATATACACACATATATATATACACACATATATATATACACACATAT
>NC_068984.1:733892-734948 GCF_001194135.2 Octopus bimaculoides
TATAATTTTATATATAATATATATAATATATATATATATACTTATATATATATAATTTTATATATAATATATATAATATATATATATATACTTATATATATATAATTTTATATATAATATATATAATATATATATCATTTTATATATAATATATATAATATATATATATATATATACTTAGACACATATACAACAAGGAACAATTTTTGTTTGACATGAATCCACTGCATCACTGAATTTTAGTTTTATCATACGTTTATATAATGTCCCCATTGTTTAGTAAAGAGCTGAAATCCATCATCGACCTATCATAATCCTATCTTCAGGCCGAAGTGATGTTGGTGCATGCTGCTACCACTTTATACAGTATACCAATATGATCAGTACCGGAATTTAAACTTTGACCATTAAATTTATCGATCACCAATCAAAAATTCATGTTTAAGCAAGTGTACCTTTTTTTCATGTTTGTTTTAACGTTAATCCGTTAATCTGTCTTATGTACATTGCTTTTATCATCAATCGTCTAATTCTTGTGTTGGATTCTATAGAACAAATAATTGGTGCCTGTTAGCTGTAGAACACCTGAGCACTGCTTACAAGGAGTTTAGTTTTATTTTAACCCTTTTTTACATTGTTTGTTAATTGTTGTCTTCTGCAGAATATCAGTGTTTTCAGAGCTTTATAATGATTGACCGAGTTTTGTGTTTCCCTTTCAGGTATAATCTTATAGCTTATTCTTTTAGATAAACAATTAATGAAACGTATACTAGGCCATTCTTGATGTTAATATTGATGATCATCGTCAGTGTAATTTCAAGATATCTCTGATTGAACACGCTTATAGATATATATTCTTTTATTCTTTTACTTGTTTCAGCCATACTGGAGCACCGCCTTCAATTGAACGATTCCACCCCAGGACTTATTCTTTGTGAGCCTAGTACTTATTTTATCGGTGACTTTTGCTGAACCACTAAGTTACAGGGACATATACACACCAACATCAGTTGTCAAGCTATGGTGAGGGGACAAACACACACACACACACATTAT
>NC_068984.1:734958-735118 GCF_001194135.2 Octopus bimaculoides
GCTTCTTTCAGTTTCCGTCTACCAAATTCACTCACAAGGCTTTGGTTGACTCGAAGGTATAGTGGAAGACACTTGCCCAAGGTGACGCGCAGTGGGACTGAACCTGGAACCATGCGGCTGGGAAGTAAGCTTCTTACCACACAGCCACACCTGTATACAC
>NC_068984.1:735128-738956 GCF_001194135.2 Octopus bimaculoides
TAAGCTTCTTACCACACAGCCACACCTGTATACACACACACACACACACACACACACACACACACATGTATATGATTTGTTATATATGTATATATAAGATCTGGCCAATGTGCAAATCACCATGGAGATTTCAAGACGCTGATGTTTATGTTGGATTTTATTAATGTTCAAATTGTTAGTTTTATTAGAAGTTATAGTCTACTTGCTATTAACAGTCATCGTTGCAAGAACAGAAGATCCAAAAGGGGAAAGTATTCTTATGGTCCACATTCATGGTTCTAAACTTATGATTGTCCAACAAAAAGGGGAGGTGTTGGCGTTGCGTAAGTCTGCTACAAGGGATTACATTCCTAAAATGTGTTAGATGTCTATTCTTACAGATCTTTAAAATTATCTTGTACCATTACCATCTGCAGGGTTATATCACCAATTATTTCGTTAAATTAGTGTAGGATAGCAAGGGTAGGAGACGGGTTGCAGAGTCAAGGAAGATGTAGTTCGAACGAGTACAGGTATCTGTTGTACAACGTCGAAAATATCGTCTACATCAACACTGAAAATGTATGAAATACCGGGTGCATTGATTTTTATCTTGACAGTGTGTTAACTGTTGTAGATGTTAGCTATTAATGTCATAAACAAGCCCTTTGTGTAGCTTGAATATCTGAAGTAGAACATAAAAGATAGAAGCAAATTTAAGAGTATTTTAATGACAGAACAGGTTTCATTGTGCGTTAAGTTGCACATTTCCATTTTATGATTCTATTTACGTGAGGAAGGCTGGAAGATTTAGCAGAAGCTAAAGCAGGAGCCATAAGTGAACTTTGAAAATAGAATTGGTTTTTAACTCCATCTTAGAAGCTTTATTTTCGTCTTAGTGCTTCATTTCACGATGCATTATCACTTACATGATTGTTGTAACTGCTCTAATTTATATATATATATATATATATATATATATATATATATATATATATATATATATATATATATATATAGTCTCCAAATGTATATATACTCGTAAACAAATACATTTACTTACACACACACATACATATGCATATGTGTGTATGTACATACACACTCACACATAGATATAGATATACTATTTAATGAATACGTGAGCTACTTTCAGTTTCATGCTCAGATAGCGCAGTGATCGAATTGGTTTTTCTAGTGTACCGTGCACAATCCAGCAATCATTCAAGCTCAAATGGCATAGCTACTCCTTGAGGTATGACCTGATATCTCTTTTGTGCCTCAAATAAAGCTATCATGTGTATTCAGAGAGGTTAGTTGTTCTGCAGATGTGAACAGGCGGTGCCCCAGCATGGCCGCAGTCTAATAACTGAGACTGGTAAAAGATAATGCTTTCCAAAATGAACTAAACGGGTATATCTATGGATAATGCTTCGATATGTCTGATTCCTCTACTGAAATAAATTTACATTCATACTAATAAACTCTGGTGCCCTAAGTTGTGCTAATAAATGTCTAAGTCACAATCTGAAGAAGCTAGGATTTCCTAGCAAAGAAAAGAAACAAATACAACCTTTAAGTAGGACGGTAAAAATATGATGATCACCAAAACTTAATGCAAGAAATTTGAATTCTTTTTCTCGTTGTACAAAAAGATTTTGTCTTTCGTGGGAAATCATTGAGAAATTTTAATGTTTCCTTTTTTCTCTCCAAGTTATCAGTTATCAACGTGTATAAAGTCTATTGTGAATCGAAAATGCTTTGAAACTCGAGCTATTTTAGAATGAACTTTTCAACTATGCCACCCAAGACAGATTTTGGTATACGTATTCCTTTTGTACTGGCTACTTCTATAATTTAGCGGAGAAAGAAAGGAAAAACATCAATGATGACGACATCTCTCAAATGGCCGCCACAGATATGAAGTGTTTTTAAAAGATAGAAACTTCCGTTCATATTCTCGGAGCACTTGGTTCTAATTCACTGTAGTCTTCACCATACTTCGACACTCACCAATGATCTGGTATATCATTCATTACTTACCATTCTCTCTCCTCTTCAGCAACGTCCACTAGTTTTCTACCGTAACCTCTACCACTACTTCACTGAAACACCGGCTACTGTTCTATCACAACATCCACCACCATGACAATACTATAATTTCTACAACGACCCCCACCCACCGCTATTTTTACCACTGCCGTGCAACGCCTACCTCTACTATACAACAGCACACACCGCTGTAATTTCTACCTCTGCCCTAAATCGGCAGAATCTACTACTCAACAGTGACATCCTCCACCATTCGCTAAAGTTCCTTACAATGCTTCCAGTTGTTCGACACGTGATAAATAAACATTAACAAAGGTCAACAAAAAGTTTATAAATGCAAAGAAAGACAAAACTTGAAGAGTTCATTTGTTGTTGAATTTATTATTTATGGAAGTGTTGAGGTCATGGTTTGTAATGTCCGTTTAGGGAGGAGAAATAATGAAATGTGTTGCAGATTAATAATAATGACAAAGTAAGAACAACAACAACAACAGCATCACCGCATTAATTATGTGGCTTACTAGTTTCACGTGACTGCAATGGCTTATCCTTCTTCAATATATTGCAACAACAGTAGTAGTAGTAGTAGTAGTAGTAGTAGTAGTTCTACGACGTCTGTGAACTTATTGACCAGTTTTAGCACCGCACCGAACTCTATTAACTTTTACATTCATATAATACCGAAGGAATTCTTTCTGGACATTGCAAATTCTTCCAAGCTATAAATCACGATGTAAAGTAATTATTATCGAGGCTTATTAACTATTTTATTATCTTTTGTCCATTCTTAGAATATGTTGAAAGCAACAACGTTTGATATTCTTCGACATCGAAACGAGATATATAGATTAATAAGTAAAATACATATTTTTTTTTTTTAAATTATCAAATTAACTCACTGGTTCCGATCGGCTTCGGCTCTTTATTTAGCTTTATCGGTTGAAAACGATAAATGATTGGTGATGCTTACAATATAATACATCAAACGGATTGGAAACTTTTCGCTAGAATTATTTAAAACAGTCTTGAAATAACGTTAAAAGTGATTGGAAGTTCTATTAATTGGTATTAATGGAGAAGTAATAATGTAATGCAGTTTTTGACGCTAGACTAATTCAAGTCAAAAAGAATGTTGTTAGTCACTTGAAAATGTCAGATAGAAATTATCAATAAAGCTGCTATTAGTTCGAACTTTTAGTTTTTGTTCTACTCAAGAATATAATCGCCATTTTAGAAGTACACTTCTGGTTGAAAGGTCAACAACAAAAATATTGATTTCTGTAGCCTGAGTAAAAGATCCATTTTAAAGAGATCTAATCAATATAATCACTCTTATTGGTACTTTATCGATTTTAGTGGAATGAATATTTAACATCGGAAAAATTCAGCACTGGAATGGATTTTAAACGTAGTAGAATATCCATTTTGCTTTCCTCCTACCACTCTCATATTCCCCGAAGCCTTAAATGTTTGGCATTTTACAAAAAGAAATGGAAAGTTTTGGTGTTCATAACTTTGTGAGAACACCTATTGATTCCAGTGGCCAAAGTCAAAGCTGGATCAAAGATTCGGCTAAAAGTTTAACATCACGGCACCTTACCATTCGAGGATTTCCTCTCATATGATAGAAAAAAAAAGAGTCGTTGCGGTGTTCATCCGTTTCCCAAGAGTATATTACGCAAGTAAAAGAACTTGAATCGAAAGATCAGAACCGTTTCACGGGTTCCGTGATTCGGTCATTTTTCGTGTTTGTGTGTGTGTGTGTGTATATATATATATATATATATATATATATAT
>NC_068984.1:738966-741998 GCF_001194135.2 Octopus bimaculoides
GTGTGTGTATATATATATACACTTTTTTTTATTGCTGATCGGCACAAGTTACAGATTTACTCAAGGAATGAGGGTTTCGGTCGTAGGCACAGGTGGGCAGCTGAACGTGTATTTTCGTTACTGGATTTGCAAACTCCTTATCAACGATCCATTAATGTCCTCGTTCTCCTTTATTTTTCTAACTACATACATGTCCAGAGAATAATTTATATCCTAAACAGGACATATCTTTTCATTGTTGTTTCTGGTTTGCAAGATTCTTTATATGTATTCGTGTGTTGAAACAAATTTTGTTGTGTCTAAGGAGAGTCGTTATGCCAATATTATTTACACATGCACTGGTTCAATTTTACTCCTCTGTTATTAGTTAGATTGGCTAATTGCTAGTTGGATATTTAACCAATTGACTAATTATAAAGGAGTGGAACCAGTGCGTGTGTTAATAATTGGCATAATGACTCGCCTTAGACACAAGGAAAAATCTTTTTCCTTGTGTTTCCACACAACAATCTCTGGCTGGTTGTGTTTTAAATTGATGCTGGTTTTAATTTTTCAATTCCAACAATATTCTTTTGACTAATCCGTCCCAATATAACCAATTTCGTCAATAATTGTTTTCTTTTTTGATATCCTGTTCTAGACTGCTCTGATCACTGTCATGCCTCGTGGGAAGATAATATCTGGAAGACATTATCTCTGGCAACAACGTTGGTAATAATGTGGTTGAGGTCTTCAGTCTTGGTTTTTCATAGTGTACATTTGTTGTCTGTCAGTGTTTCCTGCTTTTATGCTTTAGGTACTTGGTAGGGATTTCGGATTACGTTAAGGTAGCCTTCGATGTGCGATGTTATAAACTTGGCACAGTACCAAGCTTTTGATATGATCATTTCCTTCCATGGTTTGTCTTTCGTGATAAATATTCATGCATTATCATCTCAGTAAAATGGTCCAATTTTTGTTTGTTCTTTTGAATTTACTAATGCTCTTTGAGGAGAGATCACTATCAACTCTTATTTCATACTTCCCCTGATCTTCATTACTTATCTTATTTATGTGATTGATTTCGAGGTCACAAATTTATGCATTATAGTTTCTTGTCGCCTTCCTCTGTTGCAGGTGTTTCCGTGTTATTACGTGCTTCATATGATACGATATCAATTCAGATTTGAGGCCATGCCCACCATCCTTTCATGGGAAGTATAGCATGTATACTTCCCCGTTGATGTTGAAACTTCCTCTAACACAGAGCAGTTTGCGATTTCGAATATCGGCCTCACAGAGTTCTTCTAGTAACCAGTTCAGAAGGCCAAATGTAGGCGAGAAGACAAGACACTGCAAAGATGTTGTGGGCAAGATGCTCGCTGTAAGCGAAGAATTCAGATGACCATCTATTTTTTACCCTCTTGAAGTACTCATTCCTTGTCTTTTCCATATTGATGGGGCCGTCATGGAGGACTTTTTCACCTGTCCAAGATATTTGTAACTTTTCTCAGAGAGTACAGGCTGTATGTCGAGGTTATTGTCTAGTATCTTGGATGATGGCACAAGTTTGCTAAATTATACCACTGAAAATGCACATTTTGACTTACCAAATTTAAATCTGATGCCTTTGGAGAAACGGGTTATAAGAGCCAATTTGTTTTTCTTTGATGTGTTTATATTTTACCCATACAACTTCAGGTCATCAGTACAGAAAAGGCGAGAGATAATACGGGACCCATTCCAATAGTTGCTGTGTTTTGGGATTAAGTATGACAAGGCGTTCAGTGAGAGTACAAAGAGTAGCGCTGATAAGCTATCACTGTAGGATGCCTCTTTTGGCATTGTATGGCGTCAGACTTGATGTCTTCATTGTCGACTCTAAGAAGTAAGGTATACCAGCTTTTGGTTAGGTGGTAGATGACAGCTACTTGTGGTGTTGGTGATACTTTGGCTAATTGCAATGTCTCGATAATCCATCCGTGGGGTGTACTATCAAAGAATTTTTGGTAGTCCAGCCATAGCATAGCCATAGTTTGGCGATTCTTTATTATTCTCTTGTATCATTTCATTAAGTAGTCGGTGTTCAATACCCGCCTCTTGTTCCTTTCACCCCTGTTTTTTCTGGTGTTACGATATTGTTAGTTGTACAATGACCCTGTAGACACAAAGTGAGGCAGCCGTATACAACGGCTATATGGTGTCTTTGACAGGCTGTTGGGAAGTCATTTCAAGCTTCAGTGGTTCGGCTGTTTTGTGAGGATGAGAAGGGGGATGACTTGACAACCACCTGGTAATGTTCAGTCTGCCCATAATGCGCTTCCAAAACAATTTTATTAAACCTCGTCGATAGAAGTTGAAACTTTCCAAGCAATATCCTGTAATATGGCCTCGACCTGGAAATTTCCTGCTTCAGATTTTTCCGAAGACTGTTTCAAGTATTGCACCATCGATTCTGTAGGATTTTTGTTTAACATGTTTGCAGTATCACTCTTCAAATTTATTTAATCGCTCAACATTTTCGTTGATGTATGCATGCATGTGTATGCATACGTGTGTATGCGTGCGTGTGTGTTTATGCGTGTGTGTGTATACGTGTGTGCGTGTATGCGTGTGTGCACATGCATGTGTGAATGTATGTGCGTGTTTGCATGAATGCATGTGTGTGTATGCATGTATGTATGCGTGCATGTATGCATGCATGTATGCATGTGTGTGTATGTATGCCAAAACGTTGTGCACATAATATACCAGGGTAATAATAATGAGCTTAAACACGACCTAAAACTCGTCGCATCTTTTTGCTCTCTCCAGTAAATGGTGCCGCCACTTGTACAACAACAACAACACATTCAAATGACGCACAGAAAGTTAATATCAAAGAACGGAGGAATTAATAATATGAGAGGGTTAAAAAAACATTCTTCAGATAATATAAGAATGCAATGAAGTAAAATGAAGAATAGATATGTTTAAGTGCAAAATTCTATAACAATTTAGAGGAAGCGGGAAAGAGAGAGAGAGAGAGAGAGAGAGAGAGAGAGAGAGAGAGA
>NC_068984.1:742034-744083 GCF_001194135.2 Octopus bimaculoides
ACAATTTAGAGGAAGCGGGAAAGAGAGAGAGAGAGAGAGAGAGAGAGAGAGAGAAGATAAAATTAGAGCAAAATGACAAGCAGGATGGAAGTAATAGTATTAGTTAAGTAAAAGATGGTTCCTCTATTAGAGAAATCCAATATATTCTAAGGAGAAAAAAATAAATTCATTCCAATCGCTGTCTTTAAAAAAAGAATTCTACACGTTGTAAAAACACAAATAATATATTAAAATCGATTGTATCTTTGAAAATAGCTTCGAGTTAATCGAGTCTGAAACAATTTTGATTCCATGTTCTAGCTCTTTGACTTTACCAATGCGAGTTAATGAGGGAGCGGCTAATAGGTGCAGCGACTCGTTAGAAATAGCAGCCAAATTATCCTCACGTCACATTTCTGTGTGAAATAAGAAATGTTAAACAGTATAGTTGCAGATATAAAAAGAAAGTGGATGTTCACGACTGGAACGTCCTTGATCTTAGATATACATGGTCGAAACTGGAACATGTTTGATCATAGATCTGCTAGACTAGGGCTAATCTGGGTCTAAGCAACAACAATACAAGTAATCTCTTTGGAAAGACATGTATTTCACAACTTCCTGTCCTTTATTCCACCATCTTGAATTAAATCAAACTAATTACCTATCATAAATAATTGTGATAATGTAAACCAACATGGTTGCTTGATTTACTAGAAAAAGCAGGCGAATCTCCCTCAAATCATTGAGTATTGTCCTACATGTACTTGATGGTCACGGTAGGAATAGTCGTGCTTCATTTTTACTTTCATTAATTTCAAACAGATATTGGTCACAGCCTTATTATTTGAAAAACACCCTCAATGAATAAATACCTCGTTTACACAGGTTATTTTGAGGTTAACGTGTGTCTCTTACATAATTCACTTTTAGATATCTTAAGTTTTCTAACTTGATACCTTCTCTGCAATTATTTTCCCTTCCTTTATATGACACGATTCTGCCAGTTGCATATAAACGCACTGACTTCGTTCCTTTTGTACGTTTGTGTCACAAATCATTCGATCCCTGGTGACCGATTGCTATTTATTGCAAGTTGCTGAAGAAACATCTAAATGTCCCGGAATATTTCCGTAAATAACGCAGACATAAATAGGTGTACTCCAGCGTCATTCCTTTTTTGCTTATATGACTGAAATGATTCCATAGCTAGGCCAATTTCTAACTGGTTGTGGAATATTCTCAGTGCGGAAAGGCATCTACTGGACGAATGAAGCTGTACCCTTTTGCCACCATATATATTTATACATACATATACTTAGATTTATATATATATAACAGAAATATGTTACAAAAATAAAATAAAAACTACACGTGGAAATGTAAGGGGAAAGTAAGAAAAATAAGCAAAAATGCACATTGGATTGGGAATTAAAAAAGTAAAGGCTTTTTATGAAAAGTAACGATAGATATATACAATTAGATGAACTGAGGTAGGAATAAAATTAAGACAAGTCATTGTGAATTGTTAAAGAGATTCAAAAGCACACCGATTACTGAACGGTGTAAAGTCTACTAGTCCCTGAGTAAAAAGATTATGTGTAAGGGAAGTAAGTAGCTCTGGATTTGGTGCAATGAAGATCGATATAGAGCTGTAATGTGAATGGTGTATGGGATGTATGGGGGTTAGTAATATTAATTGAAAGGATAGTAGTGTTCTGTATTATGTGTTCATATTGAGTTGTGGAAGATATTTATTGATGAACGTTGCCTCTTTATTCATTCTTTGTTGTTGTAAAGTGTGCTGTGAACATTGATAGAAGGAGACAATTAGGAAATTAGGATTAAGGTTCCTAGCACACCTTTCTATGTGTCCACTAACCTGTATCTGTCTGTATTGTGGGTGGCGGATTTGTTTTTTTTGAAGAGTGGTTCTTCGACGGAGTGATATTCCTGTTTGGCCAATATAATTATTACCACACCCTGAGCATGTAATGGCATAGATTAGATTTTCCGAGGCACAGGTGAAATTTGATTTGATATATATATATATATATATATATATATATA
>NC_068984.1:744198-746366 GCF_001194135.2 Octopus bimaculoides
AAAAAAAATGTATACACACTTTAGCAGCTGATAACTGATGTTTTTTCTTTCTAAATGAAACCCATTGGAATTAATGATGGCAGTCAGACTAAGCTTTGAACAAAGGAAATTCATTCTAAAATGCTACTGGAAGTGTGAAAGCGCAGTTTAAGTGCAAAGACAGTTCAGGAGGGAGTTTCAAACTGATCCACCAACGCGACTTACCATCACTTGAATTAGAGATAAGTTTGAAGCCGATGGAACTGTTCAGAATGTCCACAAGAAACATTACAGAAGACCATGAACATCGACAACTTCTACAAAGCAAGATGGAGTGCTGGAAACGTATCACAAAGTTGAAGAAAATCTGTGTGGCAAGCGAGTCATGAGGTAGGTATTCCAAAATCGTCTGTCCAATGCATTTTGAAGCGTGGTCAATGGAAAAGTTATGTTCCCAGATGAGTCCATGCTATTAATGACGATGATCCAGACCGAAGAGTGTAGTATTGCGAGTGGTACTTGGCACGATGAGTGGAAGATGCACACTTTCCAACAAAGATTGTGTGGAGTGATGAGGCCACATTCAAATTAAATGATTCAATTAATCGCCACGACTGAACCTGCTGGGGACCTTAGAATCCACATGTTATGGTGGAACACCATGTTAATTTACCAGGCGTTACAGTGTGGTGTGGCTTATCATCAAGAAAATTAATTGGACCATTCTTTCTTGACGCTTCTGTGACGAGTCCCGTTTACTTGAACTTGCTGCAACAGTCTGTCATGCCAAGCATTAGAGAAGACTTTGAAGATGAGGAGTTTTATTCTCAGCAATATGGGGCACCCTCACACTACCATCGCGATGTTAGACCCTTCCTTGATGAGATCTTGCCAAATAGTTGAATTGGACGAATGGGTTTTGTTGAATACCCTCCGCGTTCATCAGACCTCACACCACTAGAAATGTTTTATGAGGATACCTAAAAGACAAAGTCTACGCTATGAAACCGGCAACAGTCGCTGATTTGAGAGCAGCCATTGAACGAGAATGCATACAAATACCAAACGAATTGTTTCGTGATGTTTGTAATTCCATTGCTTTGCATTGTCAGCAGTGCTCGAACCAGAACGGACGTCAGTTTGAAAACAGTTGTTGACAAAACAATAAAAGGACGTCTTTAAATTCTATTAAATTTTGAAAATGAAATGGATTTTAATAAACACCTACTTTCCAATTATTTAAAGTGTGTATACATTTTTTGGGGACACCCTGTGTGTGTGTGCGTGCGTGCGTGAGTGTGCGTGTGCGTGCGTGCGTGCGTGCGTGCGTGTGCGTGCGTGAGTGTGTCACAACTTGCTTGAAGATCTTGTGCATTGCATCTATAGATGAGACTCAAAATAGCAAGAAACCGATTTGGCAAAAATAAAATATATTAATATCTACTCTGGTACTATGTATTTTGTTTTCCGACATTCAACACTAAACGACTGTGCATGTGTGTTTGTATGTATGCGTGCGTGCGAAAGTGGCATTAATTTTCTTAAGGCGTTCAATTTGCTTCAATTAAGTAAACTTATCAGAAGTCTACTTATAATGACAACTGGAAACAACTGTAAGCCATATCTGCTCAAATAAAGAGAATTATACGTAATGACCATTATCTTTAACTTGTTTCTTGTATATCATTGTGTAAAAACCAGTTTGGAGTTCATCCATGGACTTAGAATATAGAATTGGGATGAACCAAAGCTTGGCACCAAAAGAGTTCTTCATTATTCTGAGTAACATTGTTAGCCTTGTGTACCAACAGAGAGCTTATGAAATATTTTGCCCAGATTGATGATTCCTCACTATTTGTTTCTGATGCCTGTATCATCATCATCATTATTATTATTATTATTATTATTGATTTAAGGTAGCGAGCTGGCAGAATTGGCAAAATGTTTAGCGGTATTTCGCCCGTCGCTACGTTCTGAGTGCAAATTCCGCAAAGCAGACTTTGCCTTTCATCCTTTCGAGGTCGATAAATAAATACCAGTGAAACACCGAGGTCGATGTAATCGACTCATCCCCCCCCCAAAAACTGCTGTCCTTGTGGCAAAATTTGAAATCATTATTATTAAGAGCTTTCCTGTAACTCGAGTTTTTTGTCATCGCGATTTCACTTGCAGATCGTAGTAATGTGAAA
>NC_068984.1:746555-751679 GCF_001194135.2 Octopus bimaculoides
GCGTGCGTGCGTGCGTGCGTGCGTGTGTGTGTGTTTTATTTCTGTCCAGCATGTAGATACTCAATATTTTAAATTTTCATCAACTTAATAATTTTTCCCAAAATGTCTGTGGCGTATCTGTAATAGCTTTTAATAGCGTCTTCCCCAACTCGTAGTGATGGCTTTTCAGTACAACCATTGTGAATCACTAAGTGCAAGCTGAAGATACAGCACTGATGACGACGGCAACAGCGACAGCAATAAAACGAAAGGTCGTCGTCGTTGCAGTGAATAGGCTGCAATAATTTCCTCGTTGGACTCGGCTGAAACTGAATTCGTCCCTAAATCGTTCGAAAAGAAACGATAAATGAAGCAGATGCTAGCTTTCTATTGATTTCATCTACTTAGTTTAAGATTGGAAATGGAGGTTTTCGACCGTAAATGGAATTGTGGGAATGTATTATAAACGAGTTTTTCGTCCGATGATATCAACAATAATAATTATGAATGTAAATTATGGATCAAGACAGGAATTGGTAATCTCAGAGATTTCCGGTTTAGAATTATTTTTCTATGGATATCAATAAAGGAAATGAAATATTTGCAGTAACATTATAATTCCTCCCACGATCTTCTAATTTGAACCACAATTCATTATGGTCCACTACTTTCAAGTCATTAACATTAGCCTCATTGAGGCATCGCTTGATCTGCTAGAAACGGCAGCCAAAATTTCCATAAAAACCATAACACAGTGTTTAAAGTAGACAGGTTGAATAATGTAGTCTGAGGTAGATTGTGCTTTAAAATAGACGATATGTTTATAAATGAAATATATTTGATTAATAATTCTATTTTAAAGTCGACCTAAGAGTAACAACATCAATATAAAAAAATAACCTCCACAGCCAGGACAGAAACACTTAGCGAAGCCCCAAATTCAGTTCATCGCCACCAACAGTTCGATGTTGATATCATGGTTTACTCAGGCGGTGAGCTGGCAGAAACGGTAGCAGGCCGGGCGAAGTGCTTAACAGTATTTCGTCTGTCTTTACGTTCTGAGTTCAAATTCCGCCGAGGTCGACTTTGCCTTTCATCCATTCGAGATCGATAAATTAAGTACCAGTTGCGTACTGGGGTTGATCTAATCGACTGGCCCACTCCCCCAAAATTTCGGGTCTTGTGCCTAGAGTAGAAAAGAATATCCTGGTTTACTAACAAGGCGGCGACCTAGCAGAACCGTTAGCACATTGGGCAAAATGCTAAGCGGCGTTCCGTCCGCCGTTACGTTCTGAGTTCCAATGTCACTGAGGTCGACTGTCTTTCATCATTTCGGATTCGATGAAATAAATATCAGTTGAGCGCTGGTGTGGAGCTAAACGACTTACCTCCCTCCCGCTTTCCCGAAAATTACTGACCTTGTACCATCTTTGAAACTAATATGAAGGGTTACTACAAGCCCCTGGGTAAACAAAATTGTAAGTTACCAATATGGTGAGAAATGGTAAAAATTCAATCGCTGCTCGAAGCTAGCAACTATTTTACTTCCGCCGATCACAGACAGACCTTAGAGATGGAAATGTCTTTCTTAGCAAGCTTTGGTATAAATGTAATGATATAATCTTGCAAAGTTTCTTTTCCCATGCATTAGACTCTCAGTCGGAGCTGAACCTGCCTTCGTGAGTCAGAGCTGACTCACGGAATTTTACAGAACTGCTATTCGTCGCTGGATTTAACAAATGTGAATATATCTGTCATGCGGCCCAACTACAGATGTCGGAACCACTTTTATTCACTGGTACTTGAATTCTTTCAATTTCACCGACTTTGTAATTAATTGTGAATGGAACAGAATATAAATTGACACTGATATTTTTATAGACAATCCTGCCAAACTGTTTATTTATTTCAGTGGTGGCCATGATGTATGCTCAGTTTAAAGTCACTCGTTACATAAATGCTATCACAAATGTGGATCAAAATGGAAACGCAACGCCAAGAGTTTCCAGCTTGACCTTTCATACTGGATCGTCTTCACATTGTCTTTTATTCATCTAAACAACTTGAATTCGGCGTTGCATGTTAACAAAACATTCCTCAATTAGTTTCTATTGTTCATTCTTACAGCATTGGTTGATTGGGAGGTGAACGTCGATGTAAATCCTGTATACGTCTGATGGTCTGATGCGAAACATCCGACACTGGGACCAATTGTTGTTGTTGTTTTGTCCCAGGTCAACTCTGATCTCACAGGCCTATGGTCAAAGACATTCCAGCTACCATACTGTGATCGTTGTTTTGACGTACTCTCCGATGTACTCCTTTATTAAGAGAGCATTATTTTAGTGAAATTTGTCTGCTATTTCTAGCTTGGCAAGCGGCCACATAGAACCTCCCCCCCCCACTCTCCTCAGACCAGTAATTCTGATGCGTTGTCCAGTAAACCAGTATCGACGCAACGTCCGTTCCTAAGACTGGCATTAATACTAACGCTAATACTTCCGGTGTCCTGCAAATAAAGTTGACCTTTCACTGATTTCCTGTCAACAGAAATCTTAAACTGATTTAAATGAACCAACTAGAAACTACACAAAAGCGATATTAGTAAATACTCGCACACACGCACGCATACACACACACACACACACACACATATATATATACATACATACACTCCTATATATGTATACGTACACACACATGTACATCTGTACATATCAAGGAAAACAATGCCAGTAACAAGAGCACAAACCAAACTTTGCCCAGCACAAGTTAAAAAAATACCACAAAATCTCTCCTCTTCCGCCACCTCACCCTTCTCTTCTATTGTTAAATCTTATTTTGTTGCTAGGCATTTCACCAACAACAACAACAACAACAACATAACAATGATCGAACGTGACAATAGACGGGGTCAATATAATTAGCTGTAATTAATATACAATTCTTTTGATATCCAATCAAGACAGCCCGTCGCAAGAGTTGCTCATGTCTCAATATTAAAAGAATTTTGTCGTTTTATGGACGTCAAATATTTATTTATGAAACCTGTCAGTCAAGGAAACTGTTAAGTAGAGTTTTACAAGTAACAGAGAAAGTATGGCGGCTCTGTTAACGGTGGTGGTGGTTATCGTGGAGATGCTGCTGATGTATTTACTGATTGCGGTGGTGGAGATGGTGGTGGTGGAAGTTTCAATGTGACGCTATATTATTTTCTATAGGCCACTCAGTCGATGCTAAAAATATTCCAAGTAATTATTTTACCAATAATATTAGACATAAGGCAAGATTTTACATTTACAGCCATTAAACTTTACACACAATGCCAAGTTGCCACAAATTTAATTTTTCTTTTTCTTCCTCCTTCTCCATCTCCTCCAACTACTACTACTCATTATTATTATTATTATCCTCATCATTATTATTGAGTGAGAGCAGTGCATGCCATCAAAGTGACTCTGGGGTAAAATATACGAAGCCCGGCATACCCATCATGACTACCCGCCTGATAAGGGTACACCAGGCACATGCATCACAACCATATGTGCGCGACATGGTGATCTCATATCAAGACAAACAGCACATGACCATGCAGGTGGGGGCCCAGTTAGAATTTTCTTCAGGTCGAGTAGCCGATTGCACTCAAAAGGTTCCTGAATAAGGTTTGTTTAAAGATGTTGAGCAAAACACCCATGTTTCCAAAGGTGAATTATTCAAACCCAAAGAACTCCTCTCAACACATGGCTATGATGCTCTCCCACTACTTCTACTCGTGATCAAAGATGCACATATCGTCTGCCACCAAGGGACATGCTCACTTGGTTAAGGTCGAACAACTGATATCATTATTATTATTGTTTCACTTTCCAGAACACTCGGTCTTGTTCGCTCTGGTAGACACGAACGTGCTGTCAGACGGACTTTCCGAGGTGCACGGAGAGTGACGAAACCGTTTTGCACGCCCTCATTCAGTGTCCGAGCACTGCTGACTTGTGGGGTTATGTTGAACAGCTGCTGTCACGTGTGGGAGGATCCGTCTGTCGGCCGAGTCTGTAGTGATGATTGTCCTACCACCCTTCTTCAACCGGGAAGGCAAGGGCAGTTTCCCTTTGCCTGGTGGTTGTGGCGAAAGAGGTTGTTTGGCAGACAAGGCTGAAAGGCATGAGGACAGAAAACCTTCCACTTTGGTAGAGCTCTCATTGACTTCTTCATGTTTCACTTGAAAGGGAAATTGAGAGTGGAGAGGGAAGTACTGTCCCCGGGTGAGTTTATTGAAAGGTGGGTGAAAGTTGCAAAAATGCAAGAATGGATGGTACCTCTCTAAGTGTAGACCTGTAAGTCGGAGAGAAGGAATTGGAGAGGGCACTTGCTCATAGGGTTTCAGGGAAATCTCGGACAGTGGCGTCCCTCTATTATCCCTACAGGCGTTCCTGTATCAGGAGGGCCACATCTCTATCATGCTCCACACTCATTTTTAACCTTTGTATGCCGTGCATATGTTCCTTCTTTTCCAATGTATACCGTGCATACTTTTCATTTTTTTTAATGATTTCATTATTATATACAAACCCCCACACTTTATGTCTGTCTCTGTATTGTCCCCCTCAACTTTCGCCCTTCTGGCAAATAAATGAAATCATTGCTATTATTTACATTATCATCTTTCAACTTCTTCCATTTCTTGCCGTGTCTTCCTGACACTTAGGGCAGAGAAACGCACTGTATACATTGGTAAGCCATTAAAATAAATATACCAAGTTGTTCATTTACAAAGTCATGTGATAGAGAAAAAGGAAAAAATAAAAAAGTAAACAAATAAAATAAAAAGAAAAAAAAGGAAAGAATATTCCCAGCGACAATGCTCTTCTCGGTACGTGTGACGTAGCAATCAAGACAATCTTTCGCACTTGCTGCATGGATGGTAAGCTAGGGATCATTCTTAAATAATTTTCAGTTCCCCACCTTTTTTTGGTCA
Source organism: Octopus bimaculoides (assembly GCF_001194135.2). Classification (NCBI taxonomy): domain Eukaryota; kingdom Metazoa; phylum Mollusca; class Cephalopoda; order Octopoda; family Octopodidae; genus Octopus; species Octopus bimaculoides. The sequence continues at coordinate 751,510 of NC_068984.1, forward strand.
TTCCAAGTGCTCCTTATATTATTATTATTATTATCGTTATTATTGTTGTTATTATTATTAATCCTTATAAATCCCGACAACACCAGCTTCGATTTCCACCCTCTTCAGGATCGATAAAATGAAGTACCTGTAAAGTACTTGGGTCTATATCATTGATTAGCCCCCCCCCC
>NC_068984.1:751689-753426 GCF_001194135.2 Octopus bimaculoides
CCAAGCACAAAAGCATTATTATTTTAAGCAATGTAAACCTCAGTAGCTGCTCCACGAACTGAGGTTCAAAAGCATCGAGGTCACATTTCACGACTGTCGTACATTGAAAGGCATCGTTGCTTCTCAATTAATAATAACCTGTAATAACACAGTCAGTCCGGTTCTGGAGCAGAGAAATACAATATTCTGATGTTGCGGGTCTATGACGAGGACACAGAGGAGAACGGTGACGGTTACGAGTTTTAGTAACGGAATAGATTTGTATTTATGTTGATATAAGAAATATCCTGCTGTCCACTTGGTGACTTTTGATATCAAGTGTTGCACGTCACGTGCACAGATGAGCAAGTGATACACTGGTACAAGGATATCTTTCTTACTACTGTGGTAGCAACATAACTCGGAGTTTCAGTGCGCAGCACTTTGTGCACTCTTTGTAGTGTATAATTGTTGCACTAGCATGATCCGTGTACTGCAAGAAATTCACAGACATTTATGGCAGGAAACTCCAATTTCAGAAACTGCCTCAAACCCGATGTTTCCTTTAGACTAATTATGGCAGACAACTTTTCTTTACAAACCTGTTATATTGAAAACATGTCTTTCGTATTAATGTTTTTTTTCACATTTCCCTATTAGTTGTTTGTGTTTAGTTTGATCTAAACATCTTTAAAACACCGTCGATCCTTCAATACCTTCTGTTTACCCCCTGCACGTCGGGGGCGTTGCTATTAGCAATATTGTTATTATCGCCATTTTAAAGGGACAGCAACATAACATCATGGGAATAGCTTTGCAGAAAACCATTTCTGTCTCTTTTTTACTTATAGAAATCAATAACCAATTATTGATTACTAAAAATATCTTGGAGTTAATGGTATACAAACATACTCACACATACTCAGAGAGACAGACAGAAGCACACACACACGCACGCACGCGCGCACACACACACACACACACAGTGTAAATTCAATGAACAAGAAAAGACAACAACACAACATACTTTATTAGCTTTATGCTTCAAGAGAAAGAAAATTATTTAACTTTTCGGATATTAGTCTTTCCTCAGAAGAATCAAAAGGGCGTCGATAGAGTGACACGTATATGACCGACCACATACACACATTGAGCCTGGACACTCACCCATAAATTTTTAGTCAAATTAGTGTATAGATATTTAACTTTTTAATATTTGTAAACAAACCCGGAGTCTTGATGTATATGTATATATATATATATATATATCAAGTATGGGGGGTTTAGTTCACAGGTGATCTAAACGATTAAGTACGCTAGGTAAGTGGTGTAACGGATTACAGAGGCTCCAATGTTATAACCGAGACGATAGTTATGGAGCCATTGCAGATTTCCGATGCAGCGGATATATTATTGTTAAACAGGACACCAAACATTAAGGCGAGGCAAACATCTCAACTCATAAACAATACTATTACAGGAATGAATTCAAAATCTTACAGCTGTTTCTGGGATATCCCCGAGTATGAGATACTTCGTCATCAGAGAAAAATTGGGGGGGGGGTATGGAAAATGAGATTAGTTCTCCCAATTTGTCTCTGATGATGGAGTATCCCATACTCAGGGATATTCCAGAAACAGCTGTAAGATTTTGAATATCTTCCTATAATAATATTGTATATGAGTTGAGATGTTTGCTTCGCCTTAATGTTTAACGACCTATTTAACAATTATATATATATGTGTGTGTGTGTGTGT
>NC_068984.1:753898-758287 GCF_001194135.2 Octopus bimaculoides
TGTGTGTGTGTGTGTGTGTGTGTGTGTGTGTGTGTGTGTGTGTGTGTGTGTGTATGCATAATAATCATACAAAGTATGAAGAATTATACTGTTTCATAACTTTATTCCTTTACATATTTGAAATGGCTTGAGTAACTGTATCCGAATCATAGAATGGTTTGTTAGCAGAATAATAGTTCAATTGATTATTCAGTTAATCAATTAATTAGCGGAACAGTCATCCCTCAATCGTTCCCACTGGGAGCATCAAAGTAATTCCGTTCTTTTTCTTTCTTTGTTTTTTGAAAACTACCAAAAAGTTTGCGGAAGAGGGATTGTAGATAACGGACATATATCAAATGACGTTGTCTCGTCTATTATCTTCATGCCCAGTTCACAGTTCTGGGAGTTTAAGTCGCCATCAAATGTTACTTTAGGCTAGTGTAAGAAAAACAGTCAGGAAAAATAATTGCTATTCAATATCTCTCTACTTAATGGCGAGTCAGAGGCGGAGAAGAGCGCAGAGTGAAGTAGAGGAATCAGGAGAGAAAAGTCAACTAAGTGCGAAGTGACATTTTGTAGAGAAATATCAGGTTAACAACCGTTAAAGTGAATTCAATTAAATAAATTTGATTAAATAAAGATTAAAACGAGTTACGTTTGATGTAATAATTAAGGAACCGGATTCAAATTTAAAAATTAGTTAGAAGAGTGCTTATTATATTGCAATATTACATTAATTTAGAAAGAAGAGGAAGAGTCATTAATATTGCAACTTAGATACAGAGTTTATCTATTCATACCCGAAGTAAAGTGAGATTTTCACGTGGAAATTTGAAGAATGTTTTGCTAAATAAATGAGAATAACGATTCAATAATTCATTAGGTTCGTTAATAAGATTCGAGTTACATTTGAGTAAATGCCTCCACAAGACATCTCTCGTGGCCCCCATTGTATGATAGAGTTCGACCTAGGATTGACCACGAACAAAGTTGTCTCACTTTCTCTCTCTCTCGCTACCTATATACACACACACACACACACACACATATATATATATATGTGTGTGTGTGTGTGTGGCTAAACTGGCAATATGACCATCCCCAAGTACAACAACATCTGTTTCAACACACGATTTCACATCAAAAATCTTGCAAAACAAATATATGTGTGTGTGTGTGTGTGAATATATGTGGAGGTATTATATATGTTCTTTGTAGTTTAGACAGAAAGATTCAGCTCCCATTACTATAGCGGCACTTCCCATATGATAAGACTGTAGCAGTGAAACTTCAAGGCTTAAACCTACATCTTTGCAAATTGATGTACTACAGGAAAAGAGGAGAAAAAGGGAATTTCAGAAGGCTAAAGAAAAGCGGAGCGTCCGCCTTGATAGTGTTGCACATGCATTCATGCATACATGCAGTAATACAAACTTGTTTATAATATTCTCTCACTCTTCCTCTCTGATTCGTGCTCTATATCTGCGCAACTTTTTCTCGGGCAGCTTGTAACCGTGTTTCTTGCGAATCCAGAGTTTAAGGTAAATTAACCCTTATAAGCTAATATCAATTTTTTAAGCGAGCAGACGACAAATAATTACACTTCTGCATTAAGCGATGGTCGCTAGAAAAAAATAGTTCAATGAAAGAAAATACCTTTCACTATCAACACACCACCACCACCACCACTACTACCATCACCATTGCTATATGCCTCTCCCTCTCTCTCAGTATAACTGCCTCCCCTGTCCATTTCTTTATCTCCCTTTCCCTTCAGCTAACTTTTAACCACGTAATCTTTGACCCAGCCACGGTACATCGATGACACTTCACTCCCCCCTCTCTCCCTCTCTAACTAATATATTACGGGCGAATGACCACCCAGATTATTATGTAGATATCAGTATGTATATATACCTTCGCACACAACTGAGAGCGAAATTTGTGGTGTTAAGACGTTCGTTAAATGATTACTCGTTTAACACATCCTCTGTCGCTAATGGACAACGTTCCAGGATTTCTTTAGTGTGTTACGTTTCCATATATCTATATATCTAAAAGTTTTTAGATATATACAAGTCTGCATATGTGTGTGTGTGTGTGTGTGTGTGTGTGTGTGTGTGTGTGTGTGTGTATACACATATACATATACACATATATATACATATACACACACACAAATTCTACTGTCTTCCTTCCTTCTGAAATAACATCTGATATCAAGCGTATTCTCTACTGGGAGCCTGCCTATGAAATCTTTACATTGCAGCCTGTATGATAATGGCAATCGTAAATTCACATTTCTGAAGCTGGCTGACACACACACACACACACACACACACAGGTAAATAGACAGATATAGCTATAAATGTAGACAGATAAATATAAAGATATATATATATAATGGTATTTATGATGCATAGATAAGAATGAACTTTTTGTACAAGATAATAATTATACAAAATACGCTAAAAAAATGACTAATTTAGAAAGGACAAGGGTAAAATATTTGCCGTATGAATTGAAAGCATTTTAATTTTTCTCCGTGTATCTTTAAGATATAGCATCTAAGTAGACTGAAAAAAAATAAATATACATGTACAGCATTTTAAAGGTTGAAAAGGAAAGAGAAGAGAAAGGAATTCTAATACATAGTAATGAAAAACGAGAAAGTATAACCTCTTTCTCAGCAGAACGGAATATGAATAGGTAGAAGGCCTGTTAGTCAATATGGAAGTAAAATAACAATAGTTGGGAAGTTGAGAAGTGAAAGCATAAACAGAAGACGTCAGTGATCGGTTGCTAAAGAAATAAAAATAATAAAGAAGGCAAATGGTTATGTCAGAATGTGCAGTAAATATCAGGAGACAATAGATCACATCAGTTCTGTCTATTTGTCTCTATTGTAGCAAAACTTGGATATATATATATATTCGCAATATATTCACAGGCAAGAAGCAGAAGGTAGGTGGGCAATGGTTCAACTGCTTGAAACCAGGACAGAAAATCAATGCCATACATAAACACATCGCCGCAAAAATCTGTGAATGGAAATGGCAGCGCAATAAAACTCTGCGAAAAACCGGTTTGGAATGACAAATAAAGCAATGCTGGTCGCTGTAACCTTTGCACTTTAAGAAACATCTCGATCCATTCCAACCACAATTTCTCAATAACAATTCTTGATATTGAAATATAATGTGAATTAGTAAAAAAAAAAAAAAAAAAGTCGACCTCGGCAGAATTCGAACTCAGAACGTAAAGACGGGCGAAATACCGCTAAGCATTCCGTCCGGCACGCTGACGATTCTGCCACGCCAGCTCGACGCCTTAATAATAATAATAATAATAATAATAATAAACCTTTCTCCTATAGGCACAAGGACTGGAATTCTGGGGGAGGGGGCAAGTCGATTACATCGATCCCAGTGTTTCATTTGTACTTAATTGTTCGACCTCGAAAGGAAGAAAAACCAAATCGAGCTCGGCGGAATTTGAACTCAGAACGTAAAGACAGACAAAATCCCACTAAGCATTTCGCCCGCCGTGCTAACGATTCTGCCAGCTCACCACCTTAATAAATGATAATAATAATAATAATAATAATAATAAAGACACTTCATCTAAATTGTATGGTGAGCAGAATTGAATTGTAAACCATTGAAAGTTGGTCGGTTCTGCTGTTTACCATAACAATAGACAATATCCTTTTACACTCACATCTGCTTTCATTGCAATTTTTCAATCAATGCTAATATCTTTTTCAGTTTCTTCCAAAGAAAGACGAATATTCTCGCACATGTGACACTAACAGCTACAATGAAGCATCTATTATAGTTACGACTTTCCTCAACTCTATAACACACACACGCGCAAACAAACGCGCGTGTGCACACACGAACACACACACGGAATTCGTGTATAGGTATATGATAGAAAAATGTGAGTTTACATATGCATATATGTACGAATATATATATATATATATATATAAGCACGTATATATATGTTTCTGTACCTATGAATTTATATACAGGCACACACGCATACACGTGATTGCACATACTATATAAGAGGTGTAAACTAATAAAGGTGAGGTTACATACTAAGATATATCTATATATATATATATATATATATATATATAATAAATCCTCGTGTATAGTCCGCCCTTGAGTATAATACGCAGGGGATTTTTGGGGGCTGTACCTCTGAAAAATCTAAACTTTGTGTATAATACGCACCCCTTCTCTAACTCGAGTCAAGGAGGTCTATATAACGTCCTTGGTTTGTAAACATATATACGGTAACGTCCTTTATTATTATTGTATATATAACATAATGCAAACCTGTAGCTTTTTTGTGCACTTTGTTTGCAGAAAATAAAGAAATAACAGTAATAACATC
>NC_068984.1:758496-759360 GCF_001194135.2 Octopus bimaculoides
CCGCGCATGCGTAATACAATAATGGTGATGTTCTTAACTGTTATATGGGAGTGTAAATATGTCTTCAAATTGTTTTTTTTTTATATATTAATCTGTGTTCTGAATACTTTTATTTTAATAAATGTTGCTTACTGCAAGTTATGGATGATTCTTTTATGACTTCATTGCCTTCAGGCTTAGCTTAAGGTATTTTCGCGCCCGACATCACAAAATGCGTCTGAATAAACATTGCCGGACAGCAAATAGGGACTGGGACATTGCTTAGAAAATATTTTTCATTTTTAACCTCGTATATAGTACGCACTAGGAATTTTGACCTTTAAATTTGCGGAAAAAATGCGGATTATATTCGAGGATTTACGGTATATATAAAGAAGCATTAGTTATAGAACATACATTAATTCTGGGTCAACGACTTTACATACAACACCACCCGTCAAACATTTAATCATATATAAAAATCACCATGGTCTACAAACACATAAAAAATAATACATAAACATAAAATCACAGAATGTAAAAATATATCCTAATAAAATTCAAACGGAACGGTTTATCAAAAGTTACATGTAACGACAAAAAATTCAAAACTATGAAAAGCCTACTGGACAAATATAAAATAAAGATAAAATAAAATAAGTGTCCACCAACTAAAAAGATTTTATCTCACGATTAAAATTGATTTTTTTTAAATTTGGAAAATTTTTTTTTTTTAATATTTGAAAAAGTCTTTTACCTCTCTGACACAGGTACGTCCAAAGTTCCTAAGTAAACAGAGTTCCACAGGTCAAATTCACATACATCTTGAAAAAAGTCCTTTACTCCCTTCACACAAGTACGTTCAAAGTTCACAATAAACAGATA
>NC_068984.1:759438-760648 GCF_001194135.2 Octopus bimaculoides
AAACATACGCAGAAAAAAGTTTTTTTGAAAACCTTACAACTTTTAATGAAAAGCTTATATAATTTAAGAAGAACCCATTAGCGGACCAGTCCAAATTTCCTATAGAAAAAACAAATTCCATTTGCTAAACACTCAGGTGGCTGTTAACAGAAATTCAGCCTTGCCCGTTTCAAATCCCCGTAACGCTAAACAATTTTATTACATTTCTTTTTATTTCTATATACTTTCAAAAAGGCGGACGAAAACCTATAGTTGCAAAAAGGGATCACCTCAGTAAATCGATTTAAAGTTTTAGGCCCAAAAGACTTAAGGATTGCAAAGGATTCCTTTACACACACACAACTTACACTTATTCATATTTACTCTGAAGTAAGGGTTTCTCGAAATAACGGACCATTCCAGAGAATAACTCTTATTCTTCTTCTTTAGATCGTGTAAATAAAATGCGAGTGCGGTAGAGCTGCAGTATTTTTCGTTTGCGAACGAGCTCATGTGGTCCCTATACCTAACCGTAAAATTTACTGTAATACCTATATAAAACTTATTTAAATTATACTTATCCTTAACAACGCATTTATATACATTGGTAATTAAAGAGAACCCATCAAGGGTTTCTACAAGTACATGATTCCCCAGGGCCATCCGTAACCTTATTTCTACCACTAACAGTAGTTATATTCTGTGATTTTATGTATACGTATTATTTTTTATGTATTTGTATACTATGGTGTTTTTTTTTATATATATGATTTGAGCGTTGGTGTTGTATGTAAAGTCGTTGACCCAAACTTAATGTTTGTTCTATAGCCAATGCTTCCTTATCTGCGTCTCATTTATATTTGAGCACTTCTTTTGCAGTCTTATAAACCCTTTTGTTTTTATTAGAAGAGGCAAGTATTATTTCTTGTGTGTGTGTGTGTATATATATATATATATATATACATACACATACAAAGTATGGGGGTTTAGTTCACAGGTGATCTAAACGATTAGGTACTAGTTAAGTGATGTAACAGATTAACGGGGCTCCACGTTTATAGCCGAGACGGTAGTGATGGAGCCATTGCAGATGTATGTAAGTATGTATGTATATATGTATATATGTATGTATGTGGCTCTTGTAAGAAGCTTGCATCCCAGACACACGCTTCCGCGTTCAGTCCCACTGCGTAAAACGAGTAAAAGAAAAAGAATAAAAGAATATATATAT
>NC_068984.1:761286-762168 GCF_001194135.2 Octopus bimaculoides
ATATATATATATATATATATATATATATAGTTCTTAAACAGGAATACTATTGACAGTCAGTTCGAAATATCGGACTGCTGACCGAAACTTCGAAGTTGCTATCAATACTATTCTTGTTAAAAAATAATAAATTTATACTTTACAAAAGTAAAGAGTAACTCATTAAAATGATATAAAATTGTTTTTATCATAACTGAACATAAAAACAAACATTAATATATGTATGTATGTATGTATGTATGTATGTATGTATGTATGTATGTATGTATGTATGTATGTAAGAGTGTGTGTGTGTGTAGATAGATAGATAGATAGATAGATAGATAGATAGATAGATAGATAAATAGATAGATAGATAGATAGATAGATAGATAGATAGATAGATAGATAGATAGATAGATAGATATGCATATAAGCATACTGTTCATCACGGTTTATAATGTAATTACGGCAATATAATTAATTACCGTCCTGTTAAGTTACATTAAAGGAGAAAATAAAGATCTGAAACGATCTTAATTAAAATCCACAGATCATTATTGGCTGATTCCGCAATTATTTGTTCGATCTCTTTATGTTTGTGTCAAGAACGATGTTCATTTAATGGTGGCACACACGACGCTTCGTGGCGATGACAGCAGGAATGCGAGATCACGTACGGTCTCATCTTCTGACTAATGAGTCTTAAAGAATTGTTGGTGTGTTCTCAGGCGAATCCTGACGTTTAGTTAGAGCTTTACCTTTTAATTGTTTTATTTACGGAACTGCAGCCATGAAAAGAAGTTGTAGATCTCAAATGTTTTCAACTTATACTCCGAAATCTTTACCGGGGAGGGGGGGGGAGGGTAAAGAGAGTGGAGTGGCTATTGGAGAAATGCATGT
>NC_068984.1:765568-766678 GCF_001194135.2 Octopus bimaculoides
AACACGTGTGTTTACGATCGCTGTGCGGGTAGTGGAGGTATCAAGTTAAAATACATCATTATATTTTGAAAAATAGAAATAAATTTCAATGAGTATTACTTACTCGGATATAGTCCAGCCCTTTGTCAGCTATTTTTTGGCTCCATGCGATGTCTTTATTTCCGATGTTTTTGGATAAGTTTCGGAGCAGTGATTTATTGTTCTCACATGTTAAACTTCCCCGGTGTAGTCTTCTTAAACTTCCCCGGTGTAGTCTATTATTATTATTATTATTATTATTATTATTATTATTATTATTATTATTATTATTATTATTATTATTTTCTTTTATATGATGATAATGATTATTATTACTATTATGATACTATTAATACCACGCGTATACATCTATATCTATTTATTTATATATATCTCTCTCTCTCCCTACCTATCTACCTATTTATCTCTCTTGTCTATGTGTGTGTGTTTATATATATATATATATATATATATATATATATATATATATATATATATATATATATATATATATATATATATACATGCACACACAGACCCAAACACACACATACACTCACACACACATGTATATATATACATACATATACATGTATGCCTGTATGTTTATCATCAAACATTGTTTTATGACAAACAGAGTGTATGCAAAAATAAGACGAAATTTAAAAAGCTTTTTATCAGCCTGTAAGCACAAGCCGTGAAGCCACACAATGTGGTTCAGATAACAAATGGAATGTATAAATTTCAATGTAAACATGATAGTTGCAAACATCATGTATCAAACTATTACATCGGACAAACAATTACGGCATTTTCTATGACAACGCAGTTTCTACAGAGACAAGATATCATTGAACAACCAATCTGGAATATTAGAATCTGCTTTATGAAAAATTGATAATCAGGGCAACAACCGCGGTTCGGATTCGTAAATAGTTTAATCATCTTAATCGTCTTATCGCACTATGTGAAAAACTACAGAAATAATACATATATATATATATATATATATATATATGCTACCTATTTACCTACATACACACATAGACATACACACACACGCACATACACACACACACATACATAAATCGA
>NC_068984.1:767321-769821 GCF_001194135.2 Octopus bimaculoides
TATGTATATATATATATGCATATATTATATATATATATACATACATAAATACATATACATATATATATATGCAGGTATGTATATATATATACATATTACATACATATATATGACATGTATGTAAGTATGTGTGTGTGTCTGTGTGTGTGTGTGTGCGTGTGTGTACATATATGTATGTATATGCAAGTGAAAGGGGATAAGAGATAGTGAAAAAAACATTATATTTGAAGCGTGGCGTTAGTAGATCTTTTAGAAATGTTTTGTTCTTCAAGTTAATACTTGAACTATCAAAGTAATTTCATTGCAGACATAACTATCTCACTTTAAGATAACGAAATCAAGACATCTTAGAGCAAAGTTTAATAGCAATAAATATGAAAGGGAAGTAAGAATCGAAATAAAATGCTGAGCAACGGCGCTCATAGATACTTTTTACGTATGTCTGTTAAGCATTGTTAACAAAAGCTGGAAATGGTAGAATCGTTGGCGCCTTGTATGTTGTTTGCGTCTATTGTCCGCTGTGACAAAACATGACGACGTAACCACGATCATATTACGTTTGAGAGTCGTCGTTGATGAATATGTAAATATGCTTTATGTATATATGCACGCATGTATGTATTTCTCTCTCTCACACTCGCGCACTCACTCACTCACTCACTATATATATATATATATATATATATATATACTTAGATAGAGATACATATATCTATATGAATATATATTTGTATGTATACATACATAAACACACGCATACGCATACACATATATACGTATACAAGCACACACAGACACTCACAGAGATGTGTACGTATATATTATACATGTGTGTGTGCAAGTATATATATATATATATATATATATATATATATATATATATATATATATATTGTACATTCTTTATTTATGACATAAAACTAGAAGCGTTTTGGGGATAAGTATTTCAGTCCATGTCTGTCTTAATGACAGAATCCTGACAGAATCTATTGACCCAGGTTTTTGGTGTTACAGTGTATTCAAGTAGGGAATTGTTGTTGATTGAAATATATCCGTGCACATTCGTTTTGAAGAAACCCTCATTAATGTTCAATGATCTGATATACTAGTCTTTTCTGTCACATTCACATGTAGCTTGGTCATTTAATCTCAGAAGCATCAACCTACATACATAATAACACATCATATATTTGTAGCTAACGCTATCGGTAAATTCTCTTCTGTTATGAATCTGGGGTGTTGTGTCGATGTGAAGTAGGGCTTTCCGAATGTGTAGCTTTTCAAGTAATTTCTGTGAGAGGTATTAAGATTGAAACCGTAATTTAACGAAACACTTTTAGTTTTCCAGTTTCTTCACTTGTTACAGTAGCGAAATTCACATCAGAAGAGATGGTAACAAACTGCAGATACCTTCGCTGTAGGATGTGTGAAATAATTAAACAGGAAATAACCAAAAAATTCAAGAATAGGAAAGAACTGGAGGCTAACGCAAATATGAATTGCAAAACAAAACATTTTCATATTATGCCCATAATGCAGAGAATTATATCGGTCAAACGGAAAGAGAATGATTAAAGCGGATTAGAGTACATAAACATCAAATAAAAGATTCGACTCCCAGAAATGTTCCATGTAGTGAACATCTAGTCATTTGCGCAAATTCAAGATATTTCCTTATTACAAAATAAAGGAGAAATATGATTATCTGCTAAAAGCAAAAGGAGAGCACTAAATTCGAAATTAGTAGGGAATAGTCAACATCACTGCTAAAAGCAATTCCCTCTATATGGATTTCCCCATCACAAATGTGTTTGAAACTCTGTAAGCAGCGAAAGTGCTTAGACGCAATACAAAAACTTCTTTCCAAAAGATTCGGGCATTTCTGATTTTTTAAAAAGACTTTCAAAAATATATTTTACTATAGTTAATAATTCAATTCTAAATTCAAGAAAATGTATCTTAATATATACATACATACATATATATATGTATATATATGTATATATATATATGTATATATATGTATATATATTTATATATATATATATATATATGTATATATATTTATATATATATATATATATATATATAGGGAGAATTCACAAAAAAAGCAACAGACGAAGACAAGTGGTGTAGAAAACAAATAGATGTATTAGTATAACGCTCGGGAATTGAAGAAGTCTTTAACGTTTCGAGCCTACGTTCTTCCACAGAGAGGAACACGGAAAGAAACAAGGTGAGAAAATAAAGAATGAGTAGTGGCTAGCGATCTATCAAGACAAATGACTAATAAGTGACGCACACACTCCTTAGTATCCATAGCAGCCAGTTTTGGGAATTTTCTTCAATTTCATGGTCAGCTTCGGCTGACTTCAAGCATGTTGCCACTGTGCTCTTGGGATATTCTCCAATTGTTTTGAAATTATACGTTTCATCTGATGATTACAGTTTTTGCTATGATGTAATGTAGCTGATTCACCTATTAAAAATGCGTAAGAAA
>NC_068984.1:779619-783392 GCF_001194135.2 Octopus bimaculoides
ATATATATATATATATATATATATACATGTATATGTATAAATACATGTAAATATAAACATATGTATATATGCATACACATATACGTGTATATATATACGTGTGTGTGTATGCACACACATATACACATACGTGAGTGTGCGATTGTAAGCGTGAGTATATGCGTGAAGAAAGAGAATGAGTGGCGCTTTATGTGTAATTTACATTTGGAAGTAGATTGCTATGTTTTTATGTATTGGTCAGCGAAATTAGAACTAAACAACAACAACAACAACAACAATAAGTGTTCTGCAATGGCGCATTTGAGGGATTGATTTTTCTGTCTGTTGCTTTGAAAAAGCATTTATGAAGATGGGATCGGAGGAAACGGTTAGAGTCGATGAAACATATAAATAGATGAACGCACAGATTACAATGTTATTTGGAACAGAGATAAATATTCTGCAGTGCGATGCAACAACAACAACAACGTGGAAACACGGTTTAATGGTGGCGTCGTTGTTGATAGACTTTCGTTTACGTATTTACGTATTCAGTTTCATGCACACACACCCTCACACTTTCATATATGTGTATGCATGTCTATATGCATGTACCATTGAATGTATGCATAAATAAGCGTGTGAGTGTATTATATAATATATATGATGTGTGTGTGTGTGTGTACGTGTATGATGTAGGCATACTACATCATTTTATTATTTATTTTAAAATCTCCACATCTTTTTCATGGCAGTGTGTTTGTGTTATATATTTTACCAACCAGCTAAATATTTAGCAACAACAGGAACATTAAGAAGAATAAAGTTGAAATAATCGATATACACACATACATTCATATATACATACACACACACACACACACACACACACACACACACACACACACATATACACACACACACACACACATATGAATGTATATCTGTATGTATGTGTGTATATATGAATGTATGTATGTATATAAATCGATAGCTGATCCACATTGGAGGATGTATAACTATTATATCCAAAGTCGGTGTTGTACTTGTTCTGATAAGAAAAAATAGCCATGGAGCCAGAAGCGGAGCCAGAAGCGGAGCCAGAAGCGGAGCCAGAAGCGGAGCCAGAAGCGGAGCCAGAAGCGGAGCCAGAAGCGGAGCCAGAAGCGGAGCCAGGTTCCTCACTGAACAAAATAGCAACAAGACGTGAGATGCTAGTTTTTTTCATGTGGTAGATATACACACAACATTTTTGCCATAACATGTCTATATAATTATTTCTCTATACAACGCTATTAATGCTGCATATTCTAGAAAAGATCGGTCTTTCTTTATTTTTTTTAATAAGTCGAGCCAGGTCTTGACAGTAAATAGACCATTTGCCGATGAGTGTATATGTTTTGGTGTAATTGAATCAATAAGTTGATATTAGAAGTCGAAAGATTGTTCCTAATGGTTAACTAAATTTAACCAACAGATAGAGAATCGTGAAGTCGAAGCTGCTAATATTTCCTCTGCTGATTCTGATATATATCTGCGTTGTTAGGGCGACATACTGGGCTTCCCTCGTGGAGTAGATATACAGATGTACAGACGATATCGCGTCAGAGGAAGTTAAGGAGTGACTAATTGACTGCGAATATATGAAACAAAATTTTATTTTAGACTAATTCCAAATTGAACTCACTTTACAGAATAAATGTCATTATTTAGCTCTTTAGTTTATTTCGTTGACCACGGCTTTGGCTTTACTGGAATCCAGCTTATATGAATATTTCAAGTCCTTACAGTTTTACTTGGGTTTCACTGTGAAGGAACGTGTTTCTATCAACACTTTGAAGCAAAAGGTACGAGTGTCGTTGATGAAAATGTTTAACTCTCAATATTTGAAAGCTGGGGAGAAATAAATGATGAAACACAGAAATTGGAACTCTGGGAAATTGATTTAGAGATCGAACAGTTGGCCAAGATTATAATCGCTTCAAGTTAAGAAAACATATTTTGTTATTTTGTAAAACAATGTCAAAATGTCTGGTATAAAACCTGGCTTAAACAATGAATTATAGCAGCGAGGGGCTTTCACACGGTCAGTTGATCTGTTAGAAATAGAAACCAAATCTTCTTAACCACGTGATACTGTCTTTAAAAATGGGGAATGATTCACTGGATGATATCGACTTTTCCAAAAGTGGTACGAATCTTTCTCGAACTTGACTGATCTTGGGATAGATATTAACCACAATAACAGCAGCAGCAACAGCAACAGCAACAAAATCAAAAACGATCATAGCAGTTTAACATTATTACAACAGGATGTTAATTAATGTGTACAATGGACGTTTCTAGAGAAATGTGTAACTTCCTGAATGACCCGAAGAATATTACTGATAATAATCTTATCGACCGCTCACTCGAAAGAGAGAGACAGACAGACAGAGAGAGCGGTAGGTAGATGTGGGTAGCACCACTTACCCGGGTAGGGTTTAAGCGCAAAACAGAAGGGCATCACCGAATATTGTAAATCAACTAAACCATTGCATTTCTATCTTCGCCGTCCTAACTCGTATAGAACTGTCTGTGGATTAATAAGAAACTGTTCAAAACAGACAATATTGCTTATCGATTATCAGATGAGCAACAACATCCGAATATTATAGAATTTTGTTCATATATAGGATTATAACCAAGACATCATATAACTTGCGCATGAATTGGAGAAAGGTCCAATGCTATCCTCACTCTTCTGTCTGGGACTGTCTTGATCCGGAGAAAATACAAGGACAACATGGCTACCGACAGATCTGGATGAAGTGGATGACGACGGCTTGCACAGAGTCCAGTATTGATGCCTTTTACATAGTTGAAGCAACGGTTCTCGGCTGCTTTGTCCACTGGAAACAGTCTTCTTTTTTGTATTAAGACTCTGGTTCACCGAGATTTTATAGCAAAATAATCTGAAATGTTGCAAGTAAAAATGGGATAATCTAAAATATTTTTAATAGTTAGAAATTCATTTATTTCCATTTGCAGTTCCGTGACTACGTAACTTTAGACATTAGTATTAATTAATTTACGCTTAATTTTTTAAAATTGTCATTAGCAAAGATTGAAATAGCGACAGCAACACCTGAAATATCTATAATTATAACAAATTATTGGCGTGGTCTGCAAAAGGACATTAATAATTTGTAATGTTTTATTTCGGTTTGAAAATCAATATCTGTAGCGAACTAATTTAGGATCACGTTATATTTGTTAGAGTTTAGTTAGAGAAACGAGGGTGTAGTACTCGGTTGAAGGGGTTAAACTGAGAGACGGATTAAATCTACCACCAAGCAGACCATGGTACGATTTGAACTCGAACGCAATAAAGTAAGAACAAATACTGTAAGGATTTTAGCCCGTCTCTTTTAATGTTCTACCAACCAATGCCCTCAGTTGGTACTTTTTTATTGACCCCGAAAGAATGGAAGGTAAACCTGGCCTCTGTTGTATTTGAACTTAGAGTGCAAAAGAGTCAAGGCAAATACAAAGAAGCATTTTGTTCGAGACACAAACACTGCTCACCTACCAATTCCTATGAACGTTTGTTTATGGGGGGGGGGGAAATAAGTAGTTATTTTATTACATTTGTTGGTTTAGTAAATGAGGTAGAAATAATCCTTTAATTAAAACGGTATTTCAATAAAAGGAAAACGGTGTGATTGCGCATTCCTGAGCTAATCAATGAGTTTTATATAATTTATCCTTATAAACTGCATCATTGCATATTTCATAGTATCATATATTATATA
>NC_068984.1:784775-791872 GCF_001194135.2 Octopus bimaculoides
ATATATATATATATATATATATATATATAAAATTTCTGAATCGTGTAGATGAGGCTTAATTCCTTGCTTTGGCATGACCAGTGACGAGATAATTTTCTTCTATTCCCTCCATTTGGTTTGACGTGACTCCGTAATAAATGATTAATGTAAAGTTGTCGGTAGAAGTCACACAACCATAATGGCACGTGTGTACACCATTGTACATCTATTCAAACCACTGAAGACACGACCTTCATAGATTTATTGGATGAATCATTCACAGAAGTGATGTTTCATTTTCATCAAGACAATCCGGATATTTGAACTCACTGGCACAGCAACCTAACAAAATTCTCGTCAACTATGATCTCACCGTTTTCTGCCGTGAAGTACACGTTGCTTAAGTGTCTTCTTTGAAATAGATGATATCATCCGTTAAAAGTTCAACAACAGGATGTGGATGATTGGATGTGAACTGGCAATGTGTCGCTACCCCAACGGGTCAAGCATCGTAGTGCTGTTTGTACAAGAGAATTAAAATCTTCCCTTGACTTCAAGGAAATCAGTCTAAATTGTTCAACAATGTTTACTACCAAGAAAATGTTCGCTCTTTTTTTACTCTTCCCCCAAATAAAATTTACGAGAAAAAAATAAGAAGAAATCATATATATTCTATACTCAGTGAGGTCTAGAAAATTCTTTTATCATCTAAACTTAATGCGTGTTTATCGTATTCAGGTCTTAAAGAGGAAAACATTTCCAAACCGCAATCGAGTTATCTACAACATATTTATAGACAAGATATTTCGGATATTTAGCCGATCAATAAATCGATATAATTCTATTTATCTTTACGATTCGAAGAACACATTACAGAGTGGTTAGACGGATTGACACTAAGTATTTTGCTCGTTGCTACAATACTACACGACACTAACCGAGTAGTAATTGTTGTTGCAATTATAAAGTGGTTTGGAAAAACGAACGTGTTTTCTGGAGCCAAGGCTTACTTAGTTGCCTCCTCTTCAAATAGCTGCAACTAATTCTCTTTTTATTTTCATATTACAATCCTCCTCCTGCTCTTCCTCCTGCTCATCATCATCATCATCATCATTATCATCATCATCATTGTCATTACCATCACCAACAATAACTAGAACAACATCTCCATGACTATTTGCATTATACATTCACTTCCACCTCCACCACAATTATCATCATCATTATCACCATAACCATCATCATCATCATTTTTATGTTGTTGCTGTTGTTTTGTTTTAAACGAGTTGTTTCAAGTCTTATCAGAAATCTCAAACAAGAGCAAGTTGGACGTTCATCCATAGCCACCGGTCTTTGCGTTCACATTTCTTGCAAACTGACCCAACATTTTCTTCCATAATTTTTCTTTTTGTTTTCATTTCTTCTTCAGATTTTTCTTTCATTACACAATTTTTAATTTTGATGACTCCCGCCTTCTTCGTATGTTTCAACAATGGCTCCACGGCATTTTTTACGTACCACCCTCAGCTGTTTCCCTCTGCTTCAATACGGTCCTGGCAACTGATCAGACCTCTCCCACCCTTTCTTCTGGACAAGTACAGCCTATCAGTGTCACTCTAACATTTTTCTGGTCTTGGCATCCATTTTCTTCATTTCTCTCTCTTGCCATATTATAATTCCCGCTCCATACCGAAGTGATACAATCACCCATGTATTAACTGCTTGGATTTTTTTCCATCCAGTTATTATTATTGTTGTTGTTGTTGTTGTCTTACCCTATCTGGAAGTGTTTTCATCTCACTCTTCGAAATTTGGAAAAAGATATCCGGTATTACTGATGAAAGTTCTCATTTTCTGAGCATTAATTTATAAACTAGGAAATTCGAAAGGTTTCTACGTCTATCCTAATGTAGTAGTCTTAAATATCGTTTTTTTTTGCGCATATTATATTTTTCAATTAGTGTTTACATACACTGGGGCTTCATGTTCAACAAGAACGGAGAGCGCCCAGTAATTCTTTTGCTAGTGTCACCAGCCAAGGAGAAACATTAGATATTGTTGAGTGACTGGAGAAAAGTAACGACACAATGGCATTATGTCACTAACGAATGTTTTACTCTGCTCTTACCTTGGACAAATCCCCGTAAAGAACGCTGGAAGCGATGTTGAGACGTGGTTTGTTGTCACCTTTGTAACACAGTATAGGCCAGTGGTAAGTGCTGAAGCAACACACATTCGTTTGTATGCATGTGTGTGTGCCCGCGTGCGCGTTTGTATGTGTGTGTGTGAGAGAGAGAGAGAGAGAGAGAGAGAGAGAGAGAGAGAGAGAGAGAGAGAGAGAGAGAGAGAGAGAGAGAGAGAGAGAGAGGTTGAATTCACTATGGCAATGAGATCGGTGCAAACCTTAGACATGAATTTGACGCTTTTACTTTTTATTTTGTGTCTCATGTTTTTGCGTGAAAATCTCCCCAGTTCCGATTTCAACAAAATAGATTATTAAATAATCAAATTACATAGGTGATAACAACCTGGTCCACCTAGGATTACAGTGATACTATTGTAAACTGGATATATGATTCATTGATATACTGGGTTGTGTTCAACTGACACTGTGAAATATGGTGAGGAGGAGGGGGAGGGGAAAGTTTTAACGATTTCATCCGAAGGTCAAGATGACTGAAAACCGATCGATGGTTACCTCTGATCATGAGAAAGAAAATTATTGACGCGATATCTGACAGCAGGGATATTTACAAGGAAGAGATACAAGAGTCGATTTAATGCAGTCAATTTAGCAGTGAAAACAGCCATGTTGTTTCACACAACATAACATTGCTGGCGGTAAAACGTTATGAGTGAGAGACATTAATCAAAAATTGTGAAAACTGTTTTACATGAAAACATCTAATTCGCCAGGAGATGGTGTCTCGATGATGATAGCAGATCAACGTAACAGACAAATGGCAGATTAATTACAGTTAAAAAATATGTAGTTTCTTTCCCGGTCTGTGTTCCTTCCACTGTATCGTCTCTCTTATCTCGTTCTTAACATTTTTATTTTCATCATTTTGGAAATCCATCTGCAAATATGTTTTGTTCTTCTTTCTCAATCATATTTTCCTCCAGACTAGACAACTAATCAACAACAACTGTTGATTAAACCTCTCTATCTGCAAACAGTTGTTTCTACTATAGATCAGTGTTGAAGGACTTGGAATAATTTTTGGTTTTTAACCAAATCTATCGAGGCTTAAGTTTTAATAACGGAAATAATTTTTAATTTTGTAAATTAAGGAGACACATTGCAACTGTAAATGAAACAAGATGTGGTTGTTTCAAACGTTCATTAACGAAAATACATAAAATTCAGAGTTTTTTGGACATCTTTCTTTTCTATCTTTTACTTGTTTCAGTCATTAGGCTCCGACCATGCTGGGGCACCATCTTAGAAGTTCTTAATTGGATGAATCGACCTCAGTACGACTTTTCCTTAAAGCCTAGTGCTATTTCTATCGGTCTATTTTGCTGAACCGTTAAGTTACGGGCACTTAAACGCACCAACGTCGGTTGTCAAGCTTTGATGG
The DNA here is from genome assembly GCF_001194135.2 of Octopus bimaculoides. NCBI lineage: Eukaryota > Metazoa > Mollusca > Cephalopoda > Octopoda > Octopodidae > Octopus > Octopus bimaculoides. The sequence goes on from NC_068984.1 coordinate 788,339, forward strand.
GAACAAACACACACACACACATGCGACGGACTTCTTTCAGTCTCCTTCAACCAAATCCACTCACAAGTCTTTCGTCGGCTCCAGGCTATACCAGGAGACCCAAAGTGCGAAGCAGTGGGACTGAACTCAGAATCTTGTGGTTGTGAAGCAAGTTTCTTAACACACCGAACCGCGCCTGCGCCAATCGGTAAAAATATTTTTGATTATCAGCTGTAAAATTCTAATTGATTGAAACAACATTCAATAATTAGTAACCAAAGTACTCCTATAGTGTAGCTTAAGAATAACCAGGGTACGTCTATAGTGTAGTACCTCTTTAGTGTAGATTATGAATAAATATAGCCATAGATTCTTGGTATGCATAAATTTTCATAACTCTCCCTCTATTAATGTTCTGGTAATTAATGCCGTTCGTCAACCTTAGACCATTAAGTAAATGAGTTATGCAATCAGTTCTGCTAACATTATTTCTATTCTTCAATTGACATTCTTCAAAAGTAGTTCTACGCTAATTTGAAAGGCAGAAGCTTAAGAAAGTAGAAAAAATCGTTTCGATCCTCATTTCACCTTACTAAAATTTATACCGTGCTTTACACAAACACACTTTATATCTATTAAACACATGATTACGACGTCTGGTCTGTATCAAACACGTGGTTATGGTTTTCGATACATATCAATTATTTCAAAACCATGAACCCCCAGTCGTCAAGCCTATCTCCTTTTTTGTCAACGATATTTTCTAGTGTTAAGAATGAAATAGAAAAGTATTTGGTTGGAACATAACAGGCACAGGTGTGGCTGTGTAGTAAGAATCTTGCTTCACTTTGCTACCGCGCATGCGTTATTATCAGTGCCTGTCGAAGCGCTGAAAGAAGTTAGCCACGCTAGTTTGTAGCGTGGCGAATTAAGTGAAGCTCAACTGCAAGGTAAGACTTTTTGTATTTTTGGTCCAGTGGAGGCTTGTTGTTTGTTGTAATATTTTTGTACAAGCAAGGAGTCCTTACTGGATTTTGTACTCTGGTCTGCCTGCAGTTGGGCAAAATGTGTTCACTTTAAGTGAATAGTCTTTCTAACTTAATTGTGTGAATTATTGTGTTGGGGGCATACCTCGCCTCCAAAAATAGTTGAGCTTCACCAATTTTTGTGAAGTTTGTGGAAGTTTGTTCCAGTCGCTGTGTTCCGGTTTCGATTTGGATTACCAATAGGCCTGGATTACCTAGTGGCCGGAGAATTTGTGTATGCTGTGTTTTTTGAATTGTTGAACTGTTTTCTTTCTTTCTTTCTTTCTTTCTTTCTTTCTTCCACTTTTTTGTGACTTTTCTTTTTTGAACTCTTTTCTTTCTTCTTCCTTCTTTTTTGGTTGCGACTTTCTTTTTTTTTGAAATTTTTCTTCATCACATCACATCACACCACCACGCACACACCACCTCTGACCACTTCCCAGCCCCACATCCACACACCTACACATACACACATGCACACGTCAAGGTCACCAGCCCTCTTCCACACGCACATACATACTCTCTGATACACTCGCACGCGCACCTTCGTTTTGGAATCACCATTACTTTATTATCTCCCCTTCTACCTAGCTCTCATGTGTGACCCTTCTGTCCGGCATTCGCCATGATAGATCGCTAGCCACTACACATTCTTTATTTTCTCTCCTTGTTTCTTTCTGTGTTCCTTTCTGTGGAAGGGCGTAGGCTCGAAACGTTAAAGACTTTTCACTTCCCGAGCGTTGAACTAATACATCTGTTTGTTATCTACACCACCTGTCTTCGTCTCTTTTTGTGAATTCTCCCTATATACCGGCCATGACGAAGGGAAATAGCCCTGAAACTCGAGTCGCCTTTATATATATATATTTATATTTATATATTTATATATTTGATCCTTTATATTGAACACTCAATATTTCATCTACATTCAATACTTTATTTCATGGTGCCATCCATTTTTATTTTATTTTATATTATATATTGTATATTATATTATATATTGTATATTCCATGTTCTACACCCCACATTAGTTCTGCAGGAATATAAATAAAACATAAAAAACAGACAGTGTTGGGACTCTTTTAAGCAAAATAATATATTCCTCTATACACAATCATACAAAAAAATCCACCTTTTTTGTATTTATTTTTACTCGCATATATATATATATACATGCATGCATCTATGTGTGTGTGTTGTGTCTGTGTTTGATATTTATTTCTATAAAATAATTTTTCTTCCGGCTTTTGGTAAGAGAAAACTTAATTTGTATCGAGCTTTAAAGTAATTCCTAAGAATTACCTATGCTAAAATTGGTGACCGCTGTAATATATAAACCCGTTTCTCTAAATGAATTAATGAAGTTTTTCTAGAATCTATCTACTTCATCTCCACTCGTATCACATGAGATTTAGAAGCCAGTGTCTTTGGAAAGTCCTCTTTTGTTAGAAAATGTTCACTGCGAAAAGTCCAACATGATCTTACACAGTTGTGTTCCATCTGATGTTTCAATATCAATAATTCGTCTCCGATATTTTATTTTCTAAATAGAATTACCAAAACAGAATAGGGATTTCCTAGCACAGATATTTATACTGACGCTGGATTTGTTTATTAATGTGATAGAAATGACGGAAGGCACAACTTTGAGAAGAAGAAGCTAAATGACGAAAGGATAAAAGTCAACGTTGTCAAACTCAGAAAACAGTTTTCGCTGCTCATGGTCTCCATAATGCTATTCTAATTCTTGTATAATGGGAGAGAAAACAGATTTTTCTCTGGGTATAACGATTTCTAGGATATGCTTGTTTACTGTTGTTAATCCCAGTTTACACATTTCGTGGGGTTAAAGAAGTGGAATTTGTGGTCTTTAAGCGTAATGTACGATGTTCGATAGCCTGGGTTTTCAACGTTATCAAAACATTGAATAAAGTGGCAATTTGTTTCTGCAATTTGTGAAGTTTTAAGCTTCCAATCAATGGACTAAATCAGTATTGAGTACTCTATAAACGCACAAATATTCACACACACACACACACACACACACACACACACACACACACACACACACAATACACAGAGGGAGAAAGAGACAGAGTCCGATATAAAACAAAGGGTTTGTAACTTCTTGAGAAAAAAGACCATTTCTCTGCCGATAAAGCTGTGTATTAGCAACAAAAATGCTATAAAGATATCAATCTATAACGACTGCCAAACATTAGCTTTAATAATGTGGACTTTATTTACAAGTAGTAGTAGTAGTAGTAGTAGTAATAATAATAATAATAATCATAATCATAATAATAATAATAATTATGATAATGATGACGACGATGATGATGATGATGATGGTGATGATGGTGATGATGATGATGATGATGATGATGATGAGTTTTGTCTTCTGTAGATAATAATAACACTAATGATAATGAAAATATATATAGTAATAATAATAGTAATAATAACAATAAATGATGATGATCAAGTTGATAACAGCAATAAAAAGAAGAAGAGGAGGAGGAGGGGAGG
>NC_068984.1:792082-792687 GCF_001194135.2 Octopus bimaculoides
GAGGAGGGGAGGAGGAGGAGGAAGAGGAAGAGGAAGAGGAAGAGGAGGAGGAACACTTGAACACTTTTGATGAAAGTTGAGGGTTATTGTCAAGTGATTGAGTGACAGGCAGTCAAATTTGTCTGCAATCCTCTCGGCAATTTCTTTGACCCACAATATTTTTTTCGATTTGAGTGACTCGTAAGAATGTGATAAGGAACCCCAAGTCGTGAGTAGTGGATTGTTCCTTTGGAGAATAACAAATGTAGAACTATTGAAAAGGTTGTAGATATACGATGCCATTGATATCTAAAACTGTATTCATAATATTACATGTAAAAATGCATAGTATGGTGCGTGTGTCTTGTAATGGGTAAAACGACTCTACCATGATGCACTTATTTTGATCCGAACGCCTGCAATCTCAGAACAGATTTCTTTACAAAGATATGCAAATCAGAAACACATACACACACACTCTCTCTCTCACACACAGGCACGCGCGTGCACACATACACAGACATAATATATACACACTCACACGGTCATACATTTACATACACTCATAAATTATTGGGGTTTCAAATCGGAAAGTGCACAAATCTATAAAAGAATATATATATATA
>NC_068984.1:794295-795054 GCF_001194135.2 Octopus bimaculoides
ATACATATACATATATATATACATACATCATTAATGAAATGTAAGTCACTTTTAAGAATCGAACTCACATGCTGGTCATCGACGTTTTGCACATCAGTAGCTTATAAAACGAGATGTGAACAGAGAAATACCTGGTTGTTTCTGTTTCGCTTTCATTCAGTGTTCTTTGTAATCCCCCCCCCCAACTCGTTCTTCAGAAGGTCATAAATTATTTAGAAAACAAGTTTGAACCGAATTTTTTAAAACTAAGCTATATCGCGTGAGCGAAGACTGGGTCTTTGGATTCCCATGTGTAACACCTACTCCTTATCATTCTTATAAACTCTAAGATGAAAGAGAACTCCGTAAAACATATTTTCCTTGTCTTTTCGCCATTGGCACCTTTGTCTTGCTGTGACATTTTTTCAATTTGCCATTATTGTCAGTGGTGTGAGCGTATAGATGTGTATCTGTGTGCCACACACACACACATACATACACACAAATGAATATATAAATACATGTGTGTGTGCGTGTATATATCTATGTATATATATATATATGTGTGTGTGTATAAGTGCATATGTATGTATGTACGTATGTATATATGTATGTGTGTATATATATATATATTGGTTGAGTCGGTGTCTTGTTGTTTGATCTTGTGATCGAACGACCGCAAAGTAGCTAGAAACCCAGTGTGTGTGTGTGTGTGTGTGTGTGTGTGTGTGTGTGTCTTTATGTCCCCGTAACTTAGCTGTTCGGCAAATGAACCGATAG
>NC_068984.1:795064-796513 GCF_001194135.2 Octopus bimaculoides
TGTGTCTTTATGTCCCCGTAACTTAGCTGTTCGGCAAATGAACCGATAGAATAAGTACTAGGCTTACAAAGAATAAGTCCTGGGGAGGATTTCTTCGACTAAAAACCTTTAAGGCGGTGCAACAGCATGGCCGCAGTCAACTGACTGGTGCGTTGTATTCTTGAGCAAAACACTTCATCTCGCGTTGCGATCCCCTCGACACCTGAAGCATGATCTTCGAATATTGGGCCCCACGGAGGCAATGACAAATGACCGAGGCCTTTGGCGATACACCGTGCTTGAGAAGTTCTGTTGAGCCAAGTGAGATAGTAGTCGTGGCCAATGCCGTTGTCATGCCAATGGCACCTGTGCCGGTGGCAAGTAGAAAGTATCCAATATACTCTTGGAGTGGTTGGCGTTCGGAAGGGGATCCAGCCGCAGAAACCATGCCAAACCATGGTGCAGCTCCCCAGCTTACCAATTTCAGTCAAACCGTCCAACCCATGTCAGCATGGAAAACGGACGTTAAATGATGATGATGATGATGATGATGATGATATATTATGTCATTGCAACGAAAGAGCTTTGGGAAACAAAAAGAAAAGAATCGGATATTTAATGGGTGGAATTGCACCAGTGTGTGTTCATTATATTGATATAATGACTCTCTCTAGACACAACAAAATTTGTTTCAACATACGAATTCACATGAAGAATCTTGCGAACTGGATCGAAAAGTATGTATGTGTGTGTGTGTGTGTGAGTGTGTGTAAATGTAGAATGTTGGAATGAGTGCTAAACACCGTATTGGTGGATAAATAATTTCTTTATTCGTGAATCAAGGCTACAATTGTTTTCATGTTGAGAAGAGTGAAAAGATAGGCAAGTATCTTAAAACTTTTTCAAGCCGATCACATGGAGAAAGGTGTTCGCCTCCATTTTGGAAAACAATCACCTATAGGAGAAAACAATCTCTTATATATATTCTTCTTTATTTCTTCTTTTATTTGTTTCAGTCATTTGACTGCGGCCATGCTAGAGCAACACCTTTAGTCGAACAAATCGAATCCAGGACTTATTCTTTGTACGCCTAGTGCTTATTCTATCGGTCTCTTTTGCCGAACCGCTAAGTTACGGGGACGTAAACACACCAACATCGGTTGTCAAGAGATGGTGGGGGACAAACACACACACACAAACATATACATATACATATACAACGGATTTCTTTTAGTTTCCGCCTACCAAATCCACTCACAAGGCTTTGGTCGGCCCGAGGTTATAGTGAAAGACACTTGCCCAAGGTACCACGCAGTGGGACTGAACCTGGAACCATGTGGATGGTAAGCAAGCTACTTACCACACAGCCACTCTTATATATGTAATGTATGTGTATGTATATATATATATATATATATATATATATACTCATATGTATGTTTGTGTATATATATATATATATATATATAC
>NC_068984.1:796655-804311 GCF_001194135.2 Octopus bimaculoides
CTCTCTCTCTCTCTCTCTCTCTCTCTCTCTCTCTCTCTCTCTCTCTCTCTCTCTCTCCCTCTCTTTATTTCCTCATATTCCTTTCAGTTCGAAACGTAAAAGTATATTTTCTTGCAATGATATACTTGAAAACAACAAGACTATTGATAAAAACCTCAATGCTGATTGTGTGATTGTGTTTCCGCGAATTCTATTCAAACACTATTAAAATATAAATGCTTTAAACTAAATTGTATTTATTGAATAAAAATTGAATATTTATTCAATATCAGTTAAATAGAGTGTCTGGACTTGGGAGAAATCGATATCATATAATGAAGGCGTATATATATACATACTCACACACACACACACACACATTCATATACGCCTTCACGCACCTACACAGACGTCCACAGAAATCTCCACCGTCTCTCTCTCTTTCTCTCTCTCTCTGTCTCTCTCTGTCTCTCTCTCTCTCTCTCTTTGTGGCTTTCTTTCTCTGTTTCCCCTCCCCCTTTTTCTCTCTGTTTCGTCCCACTCATACATATTTCCAGCCACAAACAATTCTGTACATATTCACATTCTGTGTAACCTGGGTTGTTGAGCTCTATCTCGTTCGACTTGATTAAGAATTGACAAATTTATAAAATAAAACAATCGACTTAAAGATGGCGAAGTTGACTTTGTAACAAAATATTGCGTCAGCACCAATAAAAACGTTTTAATGTGTATCATGTGATTGGTTCTGCGTTTGTCTCGAGTGTAATGGCATTTTATTCTGAAGTAGTTCAGTCTATATGGTTGGGTAGTGGTACGTCCGCCTAGCAACAGATCCCTATTGGCATAAAGTTTGATGAATGCTTCTTTCGTTTCCAGAATCAAAGTCAACTACATTTTGGAGAAATAGTCATTGGTCATCTTCTCATCGAATAAGCAGTGGGACATGTCAACAATTTTGCTTATGCACAGAGACACTGAAACTCGTATTTCACAGTGTATCTTTATCTGACTAAATGTATTTGATATAAACTTGAAGCTTAACCAGAGATCAACGCCGATAGGGCTCAACATGCTTGGTTAATACATTAGGGTTGTCATGTAATCTCTCTAGTCCTTCAGTTGTTGATGGAATCGTAGGGATTCCGTAATGATATAAGGTACGTCTAGAGTATCTTTAGAACCAATGGAACAACATCTGTTTCCAGATTTGACCACAGTGTATTTCTTCCAAACAAAAAGAAAGGCAGGTAGAAAGAAGAATCAACGCCAGAATATGACTGGTACTTCAGTTTTCAACCTGAAAGGATGAAAAGAGAATTTGACTTCGGAGAGATTTGAACTGAGGGCCTAGGGAGCCAAAACGATTACCGCAAAGTAATCTGTCGATGCTCTAACGACTTTGCCAATTGGACGCCTTACAACAGAATTAAGGAAGCAAATATCACTGAGAACATTTGCATAACATGGAACCTGTTGACATGGAATAAATGTTTTTCCAAACACCGGAGCCTTACATGATTGCTCAACCTTCTAGAAATAGCAGCCAAGTCAACAAAACAACACAGCATACTGTTTAAGGGTACATGGGTAATATCCTCGATATACTCTCTTGGAAAAAAACAAAAGGATGAAGCGATGGTCATGGTAGGAATGTATTTTGAACAGAAGTTTGCGTATAATTAGAGCAGACATGTATCTGCATAACAACAAACTCAACCGAAATAAATTTTTGTTTTTGTTTGAGACCAAAAAATACAAAGAAAACAAAAGAAAAAAATGAAACCAGAAATATCTCCAAAGAAATGAGTTAGTGACATTTGTGTGTTTCTGAGGGGAATTAGAGGCTTAATTGAAGCATAACACTGACTTCAATTAGAATTGAAAGTGACAGTCAGGTTCGGCAGGTGTTGGGGAGTTGAATATATCATCAACAGAACAAATAAGGAAAAAGAAAAAAGGATGAGATGAACGAAAAACGCAATTAGAGGCTAATTACATAATTTAATATTATTAAAAATAATCTGGTTTAATCAACTTCAACTATTTTATTGTGAATCTCGAAAACAAGTAACTTTTAAGGAACAGACTAGGGAAGAAATTGAAGAACTGAATAAAGTTCCTTCGTATGTAATGGGCTGCTGCTGCTGCTGCTGTTGCTATGATTAGTAAGAAGATACTCCCCTGGTACACAGACGTGCTGTGTCGCCCCACTGTTGTTTTGTATTCTGCCTCAGCTTCACGAATCTGGTTCGTTACATGTCATCTCTGTCCAGACCCTTCTTACTCATTCGCCTCTCTCTCATCGGTAATGTTCAACCTTATTCCGGACCAACCACCTCATCCAATCTTCTTGCCCCACCAGACCGATACCTCTTCTAGAAGGCTCAACTTCATGGTTTATTTAGCGCCCATCAACTGGCAGGGGTTGATGAATAACATCTACCCATTCTCCGGGACTGTAACCATGTAGGGAGTATAAAGACAACCCATGCATGTCCTTCCCGCAGTTCAGACTATGCAAAACCACGCCTATTTCGTAAATATACCTTCGTGCCATATCATCAAACGCATTTCATCCGTGGCAACCTGAACATTTTCCATTTAGCCTTTCATGTTTTCCCACTAAAACCAAATCGTCCGACAAATGTCTCAGAAATATCAGCCGCTGCCATTGCTCGATTGACCAAATTTCAGATATTTCTATTCCTCTCCATCACTTCCACAATTTATCCTCACCAAAAAGAACAGATTGTCTCAGACACTCTTTGTCTGGTTTATATCAAAGAAATATTCAGTCAACAATATCATTGCTTTAGCTCCATCAGGCGGCAAGCTCATAGACTTCTTAGCATGCTGGACAAAATACTTAGACTTCTGAGACGGGGTTTGCCCATATATATATATATATATATATATTGATAAGAAGGACAACAAAGGAAAGAAAAAGACCTCGATATTATGTAAATAGAGGAATTTATCTGTAAAAATATTTGACACTTATTCGGTAGCCATGATAAAACTCCGAGTTTCGGATGCTGGGGTGGGAACCCACGCCGACATCTCTTCAGTTATCCGGCCATTCTAAATTTATATTTTACTTTATTTATATTGTAATTTACTCTATAATCTCTGCTTATTTATTCATTTATTACTCTAATTTTATTCACCTACTCTATCCTACCTACAGCCAACTTGCAAACCCCTCGCCCAAACACATATAAACGCAAACCATAAACAGTAACATTGAGTCTGCTGTGATGAATCTACAAACAAACATACATAACATCTAAGGGTATATTTTTTTGGCCTCTGAAGAGATTATGCTCAGAAATATGAATTTAATATTTAATTAATTTCACTGTGCATAATTGAAACAGCTGCAAGGGATAATGATCGATTTGTTGCTGGTAATAAACTCTTATTAACTTCAAAATCTCCATTTTCTTCTTTTCCCTTTGTATGAATATAATCTACAGTTTATATACAAACCTATTATTTTAAGGAAATCTATTCCCCCAAAAATATTAGGTATTGAACCAGTATTTCCTCGGATGACACCATCCCTTCATGAGGCTAACATGGAATTGTATCACCCTTTGCTTTTCCCTCGGGTAACACTGGTGGCATGAAGAGGAGAGGCTGTCATGCATGGGCGACTGATGGTCTTCCATCAACAACTTTGCCCGGACTTGTGCCTCGGAAGGTAACTTTCTAGTTGCATTGCCGTGATATGATCATTCATGACCGAAGGAGATCTTTACCCTTTATATAGTGTTTTAACACAACGTATCTATACAAAAATCTTTTCTCAAGCAATATCCAATGGCATCACGCCTTTCAATGATGTATATACGTTAAGTATGGTTAAGTATATTACACAGGCGGCTACTTTCGTTTAATGCTTTTTCAATTGCATATAGAGAGAAATTTGGCTGTTATTTCTAGCACATATAGGTGTGAACCTATAGGGACTCCTTATCATTTAGTTCGGAGTTCTTGTACATGGGTGGATGTGCTCATGTTCTCAGTAGCAAAAGCATTGATAATCACAATTTCTTTATCGACCACCGAAGAATCTATGCCATTAGCATCAATGAAACTCTAGAACCTTGACAAAAAATGGAAGAAAGTATCATGTTGGATCAATATAAATTTTAACTTCGGTAAATTCAGAGAAAATCTATAAAAAGACCGAAAACCTAGCATTAATTCCTGTTTGTACACAACTCCTGGTTCGGAGGATTAAAACTATAAGAAAGATAAAAATACAGCCTGCGTTGTAGTTTTGAATAAATCCAAAAGAAATACTATAATAGACGAAGGAAGACGCGACAATCAGGAATTTCCCTTGCAACCAATCGATACTCTCCAATATATTTTTAGTGCCAATATTTGTAGCAACATTAAGAAGAAGTGATTGATCACTTGAGGAAATCCGCTCCATTGTCAGGAAAATAAGGTAGCGTCTGACAACTCCTGGTAATTACTACATCACCACTGACATCGAGAGACTCCAGTCATACATATATAAAATAATAGAAGTCGAGGATGAATCCAGACAGCTTCTAGTGCCGTACGGTGTTAGTCCATCATTAAACTGCAGGAATGAAGAAACAAATACATAGAAATATCAATAAAATCATAAATATATGCTGGAAAGGATATTTTTACTGATTGATCAACGACGTTGCCGTTTGTGATAGAAATGTGTTGCTAAAGATTTTCTAAGATTATGATGACATCTCATGCAACCTTTAAATCTCTTGAACTGGTCGAAAAAGGCTTCTGACAGCTAAACATTCCACATATAATCAGAAAATAACACACGTGTATTTATTTGGTAAGTTTTCTAATAATATGGCATCGACCTGGAAGAGATCAGAGGTTATGCTTGCCGCACCTTTCCCTCAGCTTTTAAAAAAGAAATATATAATTAAAAAGAAACTGCAAACATAATGATGTGCCTTAAAAGATCGCTTCGCAACCACGTCTATCTATCTATGTATATATCTATCTGTCTGACTGTCTGTCTATCTATCTATTTATCTGTTTGTTTGTCTACCTATCTTATACATACATACATACATACATACATACATACATACATACACACATGTTTATATACATGAAGGCGGGCGGTCTGGAAGTTTGATGTTCGGCTTAACATTAAAGTTGTGGCTTTTGTTAAGCAAAGCACTTCCTTTCACGGTGCTCCGGTCTATGCGGCCGTCATGAATAACAATCCTAGTGCCGGTGCAGCCCTCTTTCTCTCTGGCTGCCACATCCTCAATGTTCGACTGCATCAGGGTTTAGGGAGACCAGAAAGTTCCCTCGCGTCTACACAAACACCTAAAACACTTAATAAAAGCATGATACATGCTACGAAGCCAAAATCGTTAGTGAGTGAAGGATGGCTGCATTTCTTTCTTTCATTTGGTACGTCTTGTACATTGTAAGTTCAAATATTACCAACATCACTTTTGCCTTTAACTCTCTCTCTATCTCTCTCTCTCTCTCTCTCTCTCTCTCTCTCTCTCTCTCTCTCTCTCTCTCTCTCTCTCTCTCTCTCTCTCTCTCTCTCTCTCTTTCTATCGATAAAATAACACATCAATTGTACGCTGAGTTCGATCTAATTGACCATATCTTTCCCCAAATAGTACAGTGTCTATATAAGGAATCAATACGTACATAACTTTGTCTTAAAATTCACAAAAGATGCGGTTGCCTGAAGAACACCAAACGTATAATTATATCTTCGATTCAGTTTTCTTTGAATAAATTTCAATTAAATAAAGGAACCACACACAAAGTACGTTGAAAGTACAACGCATTTTTAATTCAATAATCAAATTTTGTCAATCGCTTAACAGTCTTTAATCATAGAATGGTCAATGGTTTGTCATCATAACTGCTAATTAGTATAACAGCTGTAAAAAATCTCCAAGTTTTGTTTGAATTTCGTTTCTTATCCGCTAATCTTTCAGACTGATCGCGTTCAAATTTATTAATTAAAAAATTAAATTTTCACCAAGTGGAAAATAAACAGTCTTTTAAATTTAAGTTAGTTGCAAAACTTTATCCTTTTCTCGGCTTTTAATTAATTCATTTACTGTAGCAGAAACGAAAAATACAAGAAATGTTCTCCAAGACAGGTGCTGTTTACTTTGAGTAGCCTTATATAAACCATATACAATACAAACCTCACATACACACACTCCTCTCTGCGTGTGTGTGTGTGTGTTAAAAGCATGGTTAAACAACATTTTTGCTTTTCCTATAAAACATCAGTTTTACGAGGAAGCCAAGGCACGGAAAATCGTAAATCTATTACTCCTGGACAAACTAGTACAGATGGACAATATTGTGAGCCTAGGACTCTTGGACGATGATCGAATGCCTTCCAAAAGAAGAAACAATGAGCAGCTGACATGCTCAGGAAAAAAAGCATAGTCAACTTGAATTGTTTAACTGTCGATTAACCAAAGGAAACTTGTTATCAGTAGGATAGTGTTGAACCTAAGCTAAGCTTTCTCCCGATCTGACATAAAATTTAGCTATCAATCTCAAAATGTACTTTCATATTCCGACAACCTACTAAATTTTATTGAATGAAGATATATAGTAATGTGTAACCGTTTAATTAGTTTCTACTATAATGAAGTAACTTATTGGCTGAAAAGAAGAACAATGAAGCACTTACGCATGGCAACATTAAACACACCATAGCATATCACTCACCAACTACTAATAATAAAATATTTGCACAAAAGACAGAAATATGTTCTGGTTTAATCCACTGTGCAACCAAAATTCTATAACCAGCGGAACTAAACAATTCGTACCTTTAAACAAAAAACAATCTCACCAAGTGGAGACATTTTATAAATTATTCAATAGAAACGTTATAAAAGACAGTCATTCTAAGTACCTTCTATAAGAAAAATTATTTCATTGTATAACCATAGAAACCTACAAAGCAAAACAAGCCAATGATTAAATAGCTCTAATTGTCGAATTGCGAAATACAGAGTCATGTCCCTTTCATCATCAATGTGCATCAAACCGCTACACTTAAAAAAAACAGTCCTGTGCTTCATATCAGTTTAAAAGAAAACCAATTTTAATACGCCATTTTACCGCTATATAAACTCTTTCAAAGATGGCACAAAGAAAACACTGTATTGTTCTTGAAACCTGTTTGGTAAATCTATAACCCTCCAGTATAGTATTGAGTCCCTCATATATTTGTTATAAACCAAAGTATAGGCTTGTATGTATATAAGTGTGCCGAAGAGTAGTGATACGACCAATATAAGCCGCATTCAATACATAGACTGTATATATACATTTATATATATTCACAATCACGTGTGTGTGTGTGTGTGTGTGTGTGTCATTTGTTGTAAAAGATGATTACTACTCCATTACTTCAAGTTTAGCGCTGAAGTGGTGGTTGTCAGGTGGTATATCAAGTTTGCAAAACCTTCTACGTTAATATGTTATCAGATGACAGCCTTCTGGCACCAAGCTTCAAGTAAAAGAACAAATAGTTAACTCTAAAAATAATATTCATCTGCATATATTTGCATACACCTACACCTACATAACACATACATATAAACATTTCGGCATGTGAATATACATCTATATATATATATATATATATATATATAT
>NC_068984.1:805011-806913 GCF_001194135.2 Octopus bimaculoides
GTGCGTGCGTGCGTGCGTGCGTGCGTGTGTGTGTGTGTGTGTGTGTGTGTACAAAACATTCAAAACGTTTGGGCTTGGCTGAAATATGTAAAAGTATTCTACAAAGTTTAGAACTCATTTGTCGAGACCTTTTCACAGTAAAAAACCGATTATTTCTTTAGTGGCATAATTAAAAGAATATAAAGAAATATCCCCACTCTCACACCCGCCGCAAACATACACACCCCTTTCACCAGTATCGGCACACACACACACACACACACACACTCACACATGCATTCTGTAGGGGTTACATTATTTACATTATGGCAATGCTGGAGCTCCACCAACAAAGTCTGTAACAATTTCTCTATTTTGTTTGGCGATGCTATTTCGAGTATCGACCGGCATTTCTGTCCAAATCCCTTCCGAATATCTTGCCAAGACGACGGCGAAACATGGCTTGTGACCACAAGTCTGTTAAGGTGCAAGTATCTCTGCGTGTCTCTGTCTCTCTGTCTCTCTCTGTCTCACTCTCTTTCTCTCTCTTCTCATACGTATATATATGCATATTCACACACACATATTATATATATATATATATATATATATATATATATATATACATACATACACACACACACACATACATACATATATATGTATATATGTATGTATATCTATATATGTGCGCGAAGCTGTTTCACGCGTACATAGAGAACATATACCCTCACACATTTCTATAACCATAACGTCATAGACGTTTCTATAAACATACGTATGTATGTGTTACTTCGATTTTTTTATTGGAACACAAGTGCATGGATGTACACCAGATTCCTGAATGCCTGCTAATACACACCTCATAAGGAAAGAGATTGTCTCAGCGTTGTTAATTCCCAAACATTATTTTTTGCTATCAAGAGAAGCAGTCGTTGCGTAGCGTGAACTTTTGTGAAGCTGAAGAAATACTTCAAAGACGTGCATCCATTTAATTTCACTGTATTTATCCCAGACTCCTCTCCCAAAGGAAGTGGTCACTCTTCATCGTTTCGTTTATACGATGAAAACAATAGAGAACACTTTCTTAATGTATTGATTGTTGTTGTTTTTTTTTCACGTTAGTTCGATCAGAGATCGAATTGGACTTTGATCAAAAGCATTCCTGTCATGACCACCTAATATCGAGAACGAAAGATGGCAGTTCATGGTTTAAGTCATATTTGACTGCTATTACTAGTAGATTGCGCGACCATTGGATTAGGTTAAGGTTGAAGTAAAACTGGAGAGGAGACGAAGAAGACATTAGTAGGGTCGGGAATACGGAAGGCATGAATGACACACGGACACATGTATGAACCTTACATGTGACACATGATAAGTACAATTATATACACGCATGAATATATGTGTGTATGTGTATGTGCGTATGTGTACGTATCAATGAGTGTATATAGATGAATACAGGCTTGGGCCAAACGAGGTCCCACAAGTTATCTATAATAATAGATGGAGTTATATCGGGTTTGAAAGAATGACGCGAACAATATTAAATATACTGAGACAATCTGAAAACAATAGAATCTTTTCAACGTTTACCGGTTTTTATGAAATGTTTGGGGTTAACAGACTTGAGTTAACGGAAGCTAAATGTAACGGAAGTTAATTAGTCCGATAATGATTTTCAAAGTTAACTTAAAAGTTAAATCGTTAACGAAAATATTAACTTCGTTAATTAACGATTAACGGACTTACGCCCAGCTGTATATATGTGTGTGTGGAGGCGCAATGGCCCAATGGTTAGGGCAGCGGACTCGCAGTCGTAGGATCGTGGTTTCGATTCCCAGACCGGGTGTTTTGAGTGTTTATTGAGCGAAAACACCTAAAGCTCCACGAGACTCCGGCAGGGGATGGTGGCGAACC
>NC_068984.1:807095-810760 GCF_001194135.2 Octopus bimaculoides
GTGTGTGTGTGTGTGTGAACCTGCTTAGTAGACGTACAAATATGTCAACTTGACGTATTTCTCCGTCGATTGAAAAGTTGATGAATGATCTTGATCGATTTTGACTCTGATTGGGGACGTCAGGGGTGTCCAGGTCATCGATATAAGACATGAAGTTACTGGATGAATAAAAAGACATCAAATGTTTAGCAAATAAATGAAGGCGTAAATTAATTTTGAGATAAGACAAAACATCGTTTATTGGTTGCGAATCAAGATACTCTATGTTGGGTGTGTGTTAACTTCACATCATTAACATCAACAACAAGAATAGTGTATATAGGTTTGACCAACAACTCAGAACAATGGTTGTTGTTGTTGTTGTTATTGTTGTCGCTGTTGCTGCTGTTGGTGTTGATGTTATTTAGCTCCCATCTCATCTCTAAATGAACAACCAATAAACAAAGTGTGTCCTTTTATACTGTGTCAATGGTCACATTATTCAACGCGTCCTTCCACTCTTGAGACAGTGTGATTTTAGGGATATTTCGCTTCTATTTCTAGCTTATCATACGATCCTGTAGATTAACCCCGAGTGTTTAGAAGAGTTCAAATTTGATTGTGTGCAGGGAAACGCATGCTAATCTCTTTATGGAGCTAATTTTATAATCAATGAGAACAAGAGTTGATTCCTCTGTAATAAATAGGATTCTAGTGTTTAAACAACCATAAATGCAGACATTCCTACGAAGTGTCTCAAAGTCGGACTGGTTCACCACTAACTGATTGAATTTGGAGGCATCAATCGAGCCATTACCGTCCCTCGTTAAGAACTTTCAAGCTTTACTAAGTATTTTCACAAAATCAAATACAGCGAGAATTGGAACCATGAGCTTAAATCAGAATATATTAGCAGCAGGTCGTGTTTCAGCTACCCATAGATATCTTCTTTCTCACTAAACCTTGATTTGGCAATCATATTTACTGGAAAACTGATCATTATAACATCACGTAATTATTTCTATTTATCTCTAAAATCTGAATTTAATTAAAGTTTTCACTTGAATATTCCATTAATAGACCTTGTTACAAGTATAGATACACAGTCATTAGCATCATATATCAGTCTAGTGGAGGTAACATCTGCTTCATATATTATCACTTCTTTATTGCACGACCGGTTAAGGGAGCAGGCAGTGTTTCCGCATGTGCAATTAGCTCAGGAAATTTTGTTGATTCGAATGCTATGTTTTTCGTGTTGAGACTACAGCAGTAAGTCATTTTTAGGTTGTTTCTATTGAATAACTTTCTGTAATTGTTGCGGTCATTATTTGGCGGAGAGGTGTTAGGGCTGCACGAAATTTTACCTTTGAGTCTGCAATCTGCTAAAGCATTATTGTAATAAGAGGCCGTCTTGCCGAAGATTTCTATGTTTTACGACTGGTTTGTGATCCTTCTACAAATGTCTTTTCTCAGAATTTGATTTAGGACAACTGAGTGTGTTGCGGCAGTGCCTGTGCAGAGGGGGAAGAGGTCCTCCGTTTCTGGGCTCGTCTGACTTTTGTAAAAGGTCTGTACTTGTGATCTGAAGAATTTTCTTGGCTTTGACAATAAAGGTCACACTTTGAAATGCAGTCTTTGCTATGTTAAGAATATTTGTTTAGCAGAGTCACCAGCGATACTGAATCCTAGCATTTCAAGTAATCACAAGGGTTATTGCTGTATTAAGGATTAAGTGGATTAAGTGGAGTGAGGTGCAATGTTATTCTATGTTATTTTCTTTGTTTGGAGAGTGCTTTTGCTGTGGAATAGGTATTCAACTGTGCATTATCCTTCAGACATCCAGAAAAGAAGTGTTCAGCCTTCTCAAAATATATGTAGTATTTAAAAGATATTGATTTTAACATTCAGTACAAAAATTCTAGAATGTTGCAACCTGTAAATCAGTGGGACAAGATGTAGTTTATATACAGCTGTGAAAAGACTTTTGAATAAAATCAGTAACCCCATCAATTTCCTAAATACACGATAAAACTATTTTCACAAAATGCCGTCATTTCGAAAAGTATTTACCGCTGAAAGTTTGGAAATGTAAGGCATCATCAGCTTAAATTGACTAGCATTGAAATATTACACACTTTAATTATACCTGTTGATCTAATCATTTTATCTGTTGTTTTTCAAGTTTTCGCCTATGTTTACCGCAATTCCGCATACAATATTTTCTTACTAATAAGCAAGTATTATTTCTTCTCAGATTTTCACTATTTTAACACCTCGTTCCTTCCTTATTTTCCTGGAGTAAGGATAACGCCTGACACCTTCCTAGACCTCTTTACTAACCCTTTACTAATATTTACCTCGCACTTATCATCAAGCATATAAATCCGAAGTAAAGCATCCCATTTCTCCTAGGTTTTAAAAAGGAGTGTGCCCTTTAAAATCCGTTTTAAAACCTTATTCCTCCAATACCCAACATACATTGCGCGCGACCAGAACTTCTGTGTACGTCTGTTGACTTCATTGACTTCCAATTTTCTCTCCGTGAGAGATGTTGGTCATATAGTGTCTGAACATTGTCAATCTTATCATTCAACCATGAAATTTGGGTGGCGATGTATACGTTTATGCATTGACTAGATCAGTATTCATTTATGTTTGCAATTGTGTGTGTGTGTGTGTGTGTGTGTGTGTGTGTGTGTGTGTGTGTGTGTGTGTGTGTGTGTGTGTGTGTGTGTGTGTGTGTGTGTGTGTGTGTGTGTGTGTGAAAGAGAGAGAGGGGGGAATGTGAGGTAAAATTATAGGAGAGTCATTGTCAGGGTTAGTAAAAATGTCTCGGAAGGTGACGGACTCAAGGGAAATAAAGAAGGAGTGAGGTGCTTAAAATTGTGAAAATCTGAAAAGAAATAATAGGTGCCTGATAGAAAACATGGTGTGCGGTAAATATACATCAAAATTGAAAAACATTTCTGGTTGTGAAGAGTGGACTCTGAACAAATTTGAAGGGAATCAAATCAATGCATTTGAAATGTGGGTGTATAGAAGAACGTAACGAGTCTTTTGCAGGGACCATCGGACAAACGAGTGGCTGTTACAACAAATAGGTGAAAGATGACAACTGCTGAACGTTGCAATAAAATAAAAACTCATCTATAATGGCCATATCCGAAGAAGCAGCGGTCCGGAAGGAAGAGGAGAGGATATAAAAGCATGGAGGCAGGCAAACAACGGACAATATGAAGAGCTGGTCGGACAAGTGTAGCAAGGCAACTGGATAACTCGCACTTAATCGGTCAGAGCGAGATCCCCAGCTTCTGCGGCTGAGCAGAACAAAATCCTGAAATACCGCCATCTGTCGGCCAACTACATTTTCCATCCTGTGGCGTTCGAGACGTTTGGTGGGGTCGGACCACTAACTGCGAGATTCCTGTCTTCACTAGCAACTCGCCTTCGTGAGGTAACTGGCGAAGCTAATGAGGCCGCTTGGCTGTTCCAGCGCATCGGCCTCGCCATCACTCGCGGCAACGCTGCAAAAGTGCTGCTGTGTCTCAATAGCTTTTAGAGAGGTTTCTCAGCGCCCCCCAACTTTTTCAACCCAATTGTTTTGTTTTTTCTTCTTTTTTCTCTTTATTCTTTTTCTTTTTTTTTCTCTCTTTTCCTTTTTAATTTTTTCAATTGTGTTCTCT
>NC_068984.1:812728-816631 GCF_001194135.2 Octopus bimaculoides
TAGAGCCGGAATGCAATTGGCTTATGTGTTATTTGTGAATTTTTATTGCTTTTAATCGGATTACGATGCATCGGTGAGTTTATTGCGATGAACCTGTGTTGTGTTATTTTGTTGACTTGTGTGATTTACCCATTATTGACTAACTTTTCTTTTATTCTATCAATTTCTTTTTTGAGTGCTGCTCTGTATGAAGAGATTTGAGAACTAACTTTATGTCTACATTGACATTCGTTATCCCCTTCGTTTGTTTTATGATTACATACATACATGCTGGCACTTTGCTGCGATGCCCGTATATGATAGCCTTCCTCGGTCTCGTGTAGACAGCCGTTATATATATATATATATATATATATATAGTCAACAGATGAGATCCAGGCATTCTCAGCATAGAAGACACTTAGTGTTCAAAGGATTCAAACTTAGACTCTGATATCTTTACAGCGAATCAATTCCACAAGGTAAACAATGGTTATAAGAGGGATCAAGTTGACCGGGTATAGAGGCAATTGTACCGATAAACAAATTAGACACATTAAATATATTAAATATAATAGTTTGGGTATGCAATCCAAAATACGTATATATATATATATATGCAAACATGCAAAACGAGAGAAAGCAAAAGGTGGAGATTTTTCCTTTTCTCACTCTCTCAACGTCCAATAATTCTATGGCTATTATCACTAAACTTTCGCAAACCCAACACAACTGACCACCATCCAAATACTATCTACCTTACCCTCTTATTCATCTCTCAACTTTCCACCTCTGCTACCACCTCCCTTGGTAACCTCATTATTAACCCTTCACTCTTCCTGAACTATCTTTTATATATATATATATATATATATATATATATATATATATATACGCATTATGTGTGTGTGAGTCTTTGTGTCTGTGTTTGTGCCCACCACCTCTTGACAACCGGTGCTAATATGTTTACGTCTCCGCAAAAGAGAGTAATAGAATAAATACCAGGCTAAAAACAAAATAATAATATAAGTACCGAGGTTGACTCATTCGACTAAAAATTCTTCAAGGCGGTGCCCCAGCATGGCCGCAGTCTAATGACTGAAACAAGTAAAAGAAAAATGATAGCGTTTATTAACAAACGTACAAGTGTTGGGATAATCAGCAGCGGGAAAATAACTTGAAATCAGAAACATAAAAAGGTCTTGGAACTGCGAGGTAAGAGAGGAGGCGCTGCACAAAAGGCAGGGACCTTTTGAGGTTTGAAAGCCGGGGTTGTTTTAAATCGGAGAAGCTTTACTTGTCTGAAAACCACGTTAAATAAATACAAGGAATATTTACATATTTGGAGGTGAAGTTGAACTGAGAATAATGTAATGAAGCCATATTAAAGAAAATTATATTAAATATACGGAAAACGTAATTATATTATTTTGAAAATATAATTATTGATATTAAACAAATAGAAATATCAGTTGTTTTTTTTTCTACAAATATTACTTGACAATTTAAGATCATTTGAAGAAAAAAATGATCTTTTATAAAAATCCAGATATTTTCTGGACAGTTTCTCTTGAAGTCCTCAACGCATTCAGGTTATTTCTCCAAGTGAACGTTCGAGGTGCTAGAAATAACAGCCACAGTCTACAACAAATCACATCCTGCCAACTTAACTAAAGAAGGATTCAATGAACAAGGTTAATCCCTACTACTCAAACTTACGGGATGGTTACGGTTGGAATACTCCTTATTATAAATCTATTTTGATCTGGGCTGGTTCGGGACTAAACAACAACAACAACAAAAACAATATAACGGACCAACAGGGAAATACGAAGAAGACGAAGAAGACTTCAATATAAAACAAAATGAAACAGAAAGTTATATTTTAAAAGATATACTCATGTATATGGAGGGATGTGTGTCATCATCATCATCATCATCAGCAGCAGCAGCAGCATTAGAAATTCAGTTGATCTCTATCTGAGCAATCGGTAATGGGACCAAGTGGAAAGTGATCGAAACAGGGTTCGTATCCCAACATTGTCTTTATTATTTCTTGTATAATATTTACAAATATTTTGAGACTCTTAAATGCCATTGATTTCTAAACACACACGCGCATTTGTAAGTTTTTGTATATACTCATGTATACATTAGTGTATTTGATTAATGATAATAATAATAATAATAATAAATAATAATAATAATAAATAATAATAATAATAATAACAACCAGAACGAAAACAACAACAACAACAGCAATAGCAATAATACCCTACAATGTTGGTGTATTGCAAAATTCGGCATTACTTGGAACTGCACGCAAACTGCATCAAGTACTGTCTGCCAGAGGTCCTTGTTGTGACTTGTCAGACAGTACGAACTGCCTTATCTTTCCGACTATATGAGGGTGGCAGGGCAAATATCACTCCATAAGTCAGCACTGCCCAGGCACTGAATGAGTGCGTAGAGGACGGTTTCACCGCTCTGCACAAATCTCGAACAAACCCGTCTGATAGCACATCCATGCCTATACAGTTTATCTCGAACCGATAGCGTGCTTCGGTAGCACAGCCAGGTCAAGGACTTCTGGAAATTATCCATGGTATTCACTGGCCGGAAATCCATCTGGAAAGGACTTGCCAGTTCGCTTTCGTTGACGTCCAGAGTTGTTTGGGTCTGAGTCTTCGTCTTATCTCCGTCAAAAGGCTTTTGGAGTGATTTTATCAGACCTTCAGCACCTGGAGAGGCCTTTGATTTCGTGAGGCCTGAATCAGAGGAATTAGGCAGGTGTTTTGTATCTGTGTTTTCACTAATTGTATGAGGAAGAGAGTCTTTCACTGGAGGACGTCGTGCTTTCTCCACCGCGAGAAGATTTGAGGTTGTCTGAGTTCCCCATCACCACCACCACCACCACCACCACCACCACACAAAACATTCGAGTTTCCCGTCCCCTCCGTTAACGTCGCCAACCACTCTCTTTCCTCGATGCAGAAACAAAAATCGGGTTTACAAGTGATTTCCTTCGAGGCAGCCAACAACTGGAATTCCAAGATCTCATTCAACTGTGCGCCCAGGGTAAAAAATGATTTTTGTGAACGTCTTTAAACCCCTCACAAAGGCAGGTGGTCGATGCAACGATGAGGCCGTGGTTCAGGGGCTGAGTTGATGACCGACAATAACAGCAGCAACAACGGTCGCACCAGCAAAGGGTCTGGCAGTAAAAGCGGTGATTGTAACAACAACAGTAGTACCAACATCGTAAGGATACACACAGGGAAATATCATGGATCAGTAGGGGTCCCTTTTAAGCTGCGACTAAAGAACCACAGGTCCTCTTTTAGGATCCTAGGCAGGCGCAACCTTACGTGTTTGGCCAACTACATGCAACGTTTAAAAGAGGGAACGCCATACAGAATTACATAGACGCTCCTGGAACAGCCTGGACCATATCTCAACGGAAGCAGACGATGCAAACTTTGCTCCTCGGCCAAGAGGGCAAGGATCCTAAAACAATCGCTTAATCCGAGGCCTTCATAAATTCACGGGAGAAAATCCGCGTTCGAACCGTCAGCTTCCCCGCTTGCTGATTAGTGAACTGAACACGTGTATAAAGTGAGCCCATTTGAGAGACAGCTGGAACCGGTCAAAGGGAAATAAATTCATTTCTCTCAGAAGGGATTTTCACTTCGAAGAATTTCGTTTCAAAGGTATTTTCATTTTCATCATTATGCGGACCAAAATTGTATTCTTACCTCCATTAGTAAAAAAAGGTTATGTACTTCTGGCCAGCAGGTCTGGTGAGTCGCCTATACTGCTAAAGAGCAATAACAAACATTAAACCAATAGCAACTCTCTGACCAGCCATATCCAACGACCACACACACACACACACACACACACACACACACACACACACACACA
>NC_068984.1:817756-819196 GCF_001194135.2 Octopus bimaculoides
CTTTTCCTGCATTTCTGTCCCTTTTGTGCATCGGGTATTTGGTTGATATTTCTTGTTCCAGGATTGCAAACGCACACCCTTCAAAGTGGGAGTCAACAATCCAGTTATTGGTCCATGATAAACTGCTTTGATGATCAATGTTACTCTCATCTCTGAGCTTCCAACTAACACATCCATGCATGGTCTTCTGCTCATATATTCTCATCCTTTCATCTGATGACACGTTGCCGTAGAGTCGTGTGACGTCTTTGAGCATGTATTTAAGGCTATCAGACAAGGAATGATGCGCAAGGAGCTGCCTTCCAAGTCTTATGATTTTATCAGCCTCATGTATGCAAACTTGGTCAAGGGATGCACGTCGAAACTTGACGGTTAAAAGATGCTGCCGAAGGGATATGTTGTATGTATGTATGTATGTATGTATGTATTATATATGTATGTATGCATGCATGTATGTATGTATGTATTCACGCATGTATGTATTCATTGTCTTCAATATCAAATTTCAGAGTTTTATGTCTGCCATAAACAAAATCAACGGATGGACAGAAAATCTTAGACCGCTCATAACAGGCAGAATAACTGGCGAAATCTTGAATCGCAACACACATACACACACACTCATATATATATTTAAGCTCATTCATACATATACACACGTATATAAACATATAGAGACCATATATACATGTATATAATATATAAACTGTTACATATACATGCACATACACACACCTACATATATACATGTGTACCTTGCATGGATATACGCAATGTATAGCCATTATACAGGAGTAAAATTTGATCAAAGATATTAGAATTTCAGAATTTCTATTCTTAAATGACAAAATTGTATGACAAATGCAAATTCAAGACCAATATGTCCGACTGGTCTCTCTCCCCTCCTTCCTTTTTCTCCCTCTCCCCTCCCCCACTCTCTGCATGTATATGCATATGTGTGTATGTCTGTGCGTGTTGGTATGTGTACGTGTGAGTATGAATATATAAATATGCATATATTTATATACATACACACACGCATACATATACACATACATCCATATGTTTGTACGTATGTATGCATGCATATATGTATCTATGTATGCATGTGTGTATGTATATACGTATGCACGCATATATGTATGTACATACGTATGTATGTACATATGTTTGTATGTCTGTCTGTCTGTATGTATGTATGTACATCCGCTTCGTTCCTTGAAGTGGAGCCAGCCCTTCAAACTAGAAAAGAAAAACGAAACTGTTTTTCTTTTTTGTTTTTCTTTTTCTTTGCACTGGAAGAGCGTAATTTTATTTTCTCATTGATAGAAAAGTTTCAAGATTGTTGGATAAGACATAAAAAAGGGATGAAACAACAAAAAAGATAAAAGACTGACTGAAGAAGAAAACAATAACAACAACAGCAATAATAATAATAAT
>NC_068984.1:820168-827970 GCF_001194135.2 Octopus bimaculoides
TTGAATTCAGAGCATAATGAAGCGTAACTGAGTGCGGCAATAAATTGTGCCTCGGCAGGATTTGAATTCAGAGCATAATGAAGCGTAACTGAGTGCGGCAATAAATTGTGCCTCGGCAGGATTTGAATTCAGAGCATAATGAAGCGTAACTGAGTGCGGCAATAAATTGTGCCTCGCGCCCTCAACATCCAGCCAAGGCATTGATCAAGAACAAGGCGGAGGAGTTTAATCGATGCCTTCAACTCCACAGCTTCGACTAGTTTGAACGAAAGGCATTAGATGACCTCAGCGTGATTTGAACTCGAAGCATAAACAACCAGAACACCACAAGATATATTTCTCCGTCGCTCAAAACGTTCTGCCAATACAACACGCTCTTCATAACAACAACAATAATAATAAACGGTTTCGAATAAAGGCACGAAACCAGCATTTTCATTTGAGGGAGAAATCAGTCGATCACATCGCCCCCAGTGCGATCTCAGTCCATAAAGTGATGGAGACCACTTCTTAGTATTGTTGAGGAATGACAAGTTCTTAATTTTGGATGTCATAATAAAAAAAGTAACAATGCACACTTTAAAATGGTTGTTGTTAGGAAGGACATCCAGTTATAAAAAACCATGTCAGAAAATGAGATATTTGAGCGAAACGTAAGTAAGGCAGTTCGTCAATGAATAAACGGACACCAACCCTAAGCCATCCGCCCAACCCATGCCTGCATGGAAAGAGATAAATGAATACATACATACATTATGTATGTATGTATGTATGTATGTATGTATGTATGTATGTATGTATGTATGTATGTATGTATGTATGTATGTATGTATGTATGTATGTATGTATGTATGTATGTATCTATCTGTATGAGTGTGTGTGTGTACACTATTTTACTCTTCCTCTTTGACTTGTTTCAGTCACTTGACCGCGGCCATGCTGGAGCCCCGCCTTCAGTGCAAGGACAAACACAGACACGCAAATACATACATACATATATATACATATATAATACGACGGGCTTCTTTCAGTTTCCGTCTACCAAACCCACTCACAAGGTTTTGGTCAGGCCGCGTCAATAGTAGAAGACACTTGCCCAAGGTGCCACGCAGTGGGACTGAACCCAGAATAATATGGTTGGGAAACAAGCTTCTTACCACACAGCTTATTTTATCGACTCCAAAACGATGAAAAGCAAAACTGACCTCGGTGGAATTCGAACTCAGAACGTAAAGACGGGCGAAATGTGGCTGAGTATTCCGTCCAGTGGTGCTAACGTTTCTGATAACTCACAGCCCTCCTCTACATTCGAATATTGCTTTCAAATTCTGGCACAAGGCCAGCAAGTTTGGGGGGATGGGGGATAAGTCCATTACATTGATCCAGTATGTAACTGGTACTTATTTTATCACGAAAGGATGAAAAGCAAAGTCGACTTCTAGATTTAAATATTGTGATCTGTGACCGTTAGCACGCCGGGCATAATGCTTAACGGTATTTCGTACGTCTTTACATTCTGAGTTCAAATTCCACCGAGGTCCATTTTGCCTTTCATCTTTTCGAGGTCGCTAGAATAAGTAGCAATTGAACACTGGGCGGGGGGGGGTCGATATAATCGACTTATCCCCCCCCCCCGAAATTGCTGGCTTTGTGCCAAACTTTGAAACCAATACTTAAGTGTAGAGTATTTTCAATACATCATAACTGAAATACTCACCATTTCCGAGTCTGCTTTTGCATCAAATTACGTTGCTTGAATATATTTTGAAATATTATACAGAAGTTATCAAGAAAACGCTTATCTTTCAAAAAAAAAAAAAAAAAGTCATG
Source organism: Octopus bimaculoides (assembly GCF_001194135.2). NCBI lineage: Eukaryota > Metazoa > Mollusca > Cephalopoda > Octopoda > Octopodidae > Octopus > Octopus bimaculoides. The sequence goes on from NC_068984.1 coordinate 821,999, forward strand.
CAAGCGACATGTGCAAAAACAGCTGTTTCAGCCACACGCTTTTTTTTTATTCCGTTACTGCCTCTCGCTGGAACTCCGGGCTCTTAAACCTCATACAAAGGAGATCACTGTAAAACGTGTCCTTATGAAATTGCGTGTGGTTGTTTGAGCAGCATTCTAAAAAGCAATTTTTGAAAAAAGAATTCGAAACCAACTCTTTTACTCCCCGAACGAGATCGAAAGTTAAGGAAGCTGATTGTTGCAAACTAACAACTCCGCTCTTTTGCTGAAACTGTTGCTGCCTTTAAACAAAATTCTTAAATTTTCGCTCAAACAAAGCTCGCAATCGCATTTTTGATTTCAAGTGTCAATTCTTGTATGTTTGTGCCTTAATTACTATAAATCAAGTAATTTTGTATTTGTGAGCACTTGCTTCGCGTAGGAACTACACAAAATTCGATCACTTGCCTCGCGTAGGAACTACACAAAATTCCAGCGTAATTTTCTTTCATCGTGGTTGACAAATAAATGCTTGCGCTTATAAAATCTATTTTTTAATATCGATTTAATTGCTTCAATATATATCTCAGGTTCATCTTTGTTTTTTGTTTTTACTTTAGCCTTGTATAAACAGTTACCATCCATAGGCAATGAGCACGAATTCTGAGTTAGTATGGTCAACGCTGACCACAAATGTTTCTGTATCTTTTCCGTTCAACTTTGCAGCATTATAACCCCCTGATATAAAAGCCGAAATTCTTACAAGCCGAATAAACCTTTAGACAATGCCAACTCATTATTTTATTATTATTATATATATATATATATATATTTTAACGTCCTGTTGGAAAATGATAATCCATTACATTAAAGAATTCCTTCGCTGTATTATTGCCAGTTTAAATTCTAGGTTTCCATAAATTGCTCCTTTTCTTGTGTACTGTCAGTGTTTTTTCTTTTATGTATTCAATCTTATCAGAAACTCCCTTATTCATAAGCACAAATTATTTTGAAAGGGTTGAAGGTGCCCAGCCATCTAGCTTTAGTTTTTCTACTAGCTTTTTGATTTCTAGATAAGAAAACCTATTAGTCTACTGTGTAGATTTCTTACAAGTATTTTACACACATGAGTGTGTGCATACACTTACTCACTCACACACACACACGCACACACGTACACACACACATTTGTACTATCATCACAGGTACATTAGGCTGCTACATATTTACACAAAAATCGAGAAATGCAAGGAATTTCGAAGAAAGGGCAAAAGAACTTAGTGCGGATTCTCCAAATCCAATGTATTAGGGGCACAGGGAAGATATCTGAGACACTTCAAGCGAATAGATGCACACACTCGTGCGTGTGTGCATTGACAGATCAATCAACACAACAACTCAACCACAAATTGACAAACACCGAAAATTCTCTTAATTTAAAAAGTCTTGTCACTTTGTTAGCGACCGGCTTGAACTGTCTTAAGAAGAGCTTCAATAAGACTCACATAAAAAACACGTACATACTTACATATATATGTATGTATGTGAAGAAACCCAGCTACCTTTAGTCTTCTGATGGATTCTCAACCAGTTTAATGTTCCTCTGTTTAATGTGTGCCAAATTTATGTAATATGCATTATGTAATATGCAATATGTAATGCCTGCAGTACGTTAATATGTTAATAATATGTTAATACTTCGTGTTAATATGTCAGTGTTGCAAGCATAAAATGGATTTTGTGAGAATTGCTAAAGCATCAGAAGAGTCCAAATGTCTTGGGGTATTTCGTTACAGCTGTGTTTATGGTCTGAACTTCAAACCTTACCAAAGTGATCTTTGTTCACCATCCCTGATCGATAAAACAAAGCACCAGTTAAGTGCTGTGTTGGTTTAATCGACAACACATTTCCCCCCACCCCCGCTCTACTAAACATGCCTGACCCTTTGCCAATGTTAGAAATCAACAGATAAGTGGCACATTGTGGGAAAAGTTGGTTATTGAAGCTAGCAGGGGTCGAAAGTAATTACATTTAGTGGGTTTAATGTCGTTTGTGATTCACTTTTCAATCAGTAAAGATTAATCGTAGGTACAGTGGCTGAAGAGATAATGTTAGATTATAAAACTGAAGGTCAACAGTTCAAAACACAGCAACGGTCATAATATTTCTTTGTTTACCAAAGAATGAAGGAAGATATGATATATGATACACGCTGTGTATAAGATAACAATATGAAGGATGAACATCAACGAAGATGGTACTTTGAAATTCCGTCAGTTGTGGCGAAGAGGTCTTTCATGTAGATTAGTTGAGAAAGTGATGCCACAAGCTAACAAGACAACACTGCTTCTTGAAGCGGATCCATTACCAACTGGAAGTGATTTCTGAGAGATGTTGCTAAACACAGCAAATCAATTGAAGAACAGACAAGATAAATATTGGAATAACATTAAAACTGGAATCTCTAATATGCAAAAAGATATGAAGCAAGAGGTGGGACAGGGGAACATGATAAACAAGACAATAATTACAGGTTTTAATTACCAGTCAAATAAAAATTACAAAATAAGTTTAAAGACATGATAGAATGAAACCAATCAATAAATGTTTATATAAATATTTTGACAACGATTACTAACGAGAAAGAAGAATGGGGTTCGTGATGCTGTCGTTTCAGCACCACTGCCCTCTGCCCCATGGGCCCCACTTCATCTTAACATAGTTGTGCACAACCAGATCTTCCTTAACTGTCTGTGGTGAAAACCTGTTAAACATTACAGATACAGTTCCTTCATCTACAACAAATATGAAAAGAACTACGAACTGCCAATACACTGAGCTCAGTTATTAAGAACAGCAAATGGTGGGGGTGGGGTGGGGGTAATTAAGGGGATTCTAAAGTAATCCTTGTTGTCTAACACTGGGTCTGGTCTGCTTTGATCAAAGACATTTCAGCCATGACTGTCTCATCGTCTTTTCTCTAATTGTGAGGAACTTAGCAATGGAGATCTCACTGCTATTTCTAGCTGGTGGAAAAACCCTTTAGGAGCTCTCTTTCATATAAGAAAGTTCTAAATGTTCTTGAAAAGATTGGTTGGAAAGCTTTTGGTTCAAACTTTCCTCAATGAATGCTGGTTTGGGGTTATACAGCAACAACAACTACTACTACTACTACTACTACTACTACTTGCCTGTGAAATCTTCCCTCGTGCTACAGTTACAAATATAAAATGTCATCTACTGTTTCATGGACTTTATTGATTTACCAATCAGAAGAGTGTTCTGTAAGATATCTTGAATGCCAGAAATGTTTAAAGAGACAATCCTTTTGGTCCATTGGAATCACAACATGGTTTGCCTTCCTTCAAGGCATGTTGTCTTTGAATTGAAGTCTATGGAATATTTCTTTCACAATAAATATTTTAGAGAAACTGTTTGAAGAAAGAATAAATAAAAAGGATTCTATGAATTCGATCGGACAGGTGAGGTGCAGATGGGACTGTGTGCTTAAGGAGCTTGTTTCCTAACCATGTAGTTTCAAGTTCTGTCCCACTGTACAGCACTTTGGGACAGTGTCTTTTACGATAGGCCTAGGTTGACCAATGCCTTGTGAGTGAATCGCACAAATGGAAATTGTGTAGAAGCCTGTTGCATATACCTATCATCATCATCGTTCAATGTCTGCTTTCCATGCTGCATGGGTTGGTCAGTTTCATAGGAACTGGCCAGCTGGGAAGCAACCTAGATTCCATTTGTCTATCTTGACACGGTTCCTACAGCTGGGTGCCCTTACTGACACCAATCACTTTACAGGGTTGACTGGGTAGTTTTTACCTGACACTGGCAGGGGAACTTTTACGGGGAATCGATAGAAGTGCTTTTACATGGCATTGTCCTGAGTGTTTTTTATATGACACCAGTACCTGTGAGTCCTCCAGAGAAGGACCTCTCAGCTGAGTGCAGAGGACATAGCTGTGTATGGGTGGATGGCCACAATTTTACTTAGCTTGTATAAAAGAGAACACAAATGAAGTTATAAATTTACTGTAGATGTTTTTGTGGAATTTTATCGATGTATTCATTGATTACATCAACAATATTCTACTGAAGCAACTGCCATAAATTTTAAACACTATTTGTGTTCTTTGTATGGTTGTGCCATTCCTGGAACCAACCCAAGAGTTGGATTTATTGTTTAAATTGGATTTGGTTCCTATCTACTTGCAGTGTCCTTCCAGTACATGATTCTTACTATGGACTCCATGTTACCATACCTAACCATTTCTGTCTTCCTGTGGGTTGACATGCCCAGTTTCTGTTTAATCTTTATAACTAAATCATGCATGTGTGTGTGTGTGTGTGTGTGTGTGCGTGTGCGTGTGTTCATTCCCAACCACATGACAGCCAGTGCTACTTTGTTCACATCCCTATAACTTAGTAGTTTGGGAATGGAGGATGATAGATTAAGTATCAATCCTAAAAAGACTAAGTTTGGTGCCCCAGCATGGCCACAATCCAATGACTGTAATATGTGAAAGGGGAAAGGAATAATGATAGCAAAGGATAAACTGCTCTGCTTAGTGTAGAAATAGGAATAATATCTATCCAAACCATAGAAGAGAGAGAGAGGGGGGGGAGATTGTATGGCATCTCAATTAGCTAGCAAATTCTTGTAGACTAGCGAATTGCTACTTTGTCATTCTGTATTTACAACCTAACACTTTGAACAGAGAACTTCCTTTGAAATAACATATTTTGTTAACCAGGTGAGAACATCAGTAGGTGTGCTTCGTTTAAACAGAGGAACTAATGTTTCATAGGTTTGGCAAGTTTAAAAGCATCTGCCAAAATTTTGGCCAATAATTGGATGTTGCTTTCTATTAATAATCAGTGTGACACTTGCAGATAATGGTTTGGGAAAATCTGAAATGAGGTAACAACAACTTGCTGAGGGAAATGGAGAGTGAGAAAGAGAGAGAGAAACAGAGAGAGGGGGGGGAGAGAAAGAGGTGGGTGTGCTGAAATGAGTTAAGACCGCTTAAGGTTTGGCTTGTGATTGAGATTAATATAGTGGTATGGACATAAGGAAAATAGATGAGATAGGAATGGTAAAATAATTGGAGTCAAAGAATCAAGTGAAAGAAGAGCTTTAATGAGATAAGAGAAACTCAAAAGAAATGAGATGAAAACTGAAAGACAAAGATAAATGGCTCTGAATGGAAGCAGAGAATGAGGAAATATATTTACAAAGCAGCCAACATGGAGAATCCTGTTACCATTTTTGTTACCATATATCTGTTGACATCCACTCCTGTTGCTTCAATTAATTTCTAATAATGAAGAATTGGTCATTATTAAGCTAGTGTTTAGAACATAAATTAACATTAAATTTTGAAAGAAAGCATTAATTTTCATCACTTTAACCCTTTGTTACTCTTTTTGTATTGAAATAAACTGCTTTTTGTTTTAATTAATTTTGAAAATACTAAAGAATTTAGTTAAATAACTTTGTCATTATTCAGCTGCTGATTGGGTGACTCTAACAGAAATCAGGAAGACATTTTGATGTAAGGTTTTAGTTCAGATCATTTTAATCTTTTTGTTACCATATTTCTGTGGAAAAGCACTGTTTTGGCATCAATTTTTTAAAATAATGAATTAAGCTGGTGTTTGGTACATAAAATTAGCTTGAAAGTTAGCCGGAGGATTTTTTGTTTGGATAAATTTCAATTAAGGATAGTAATGCATGGAATGGTATTGAAAGAGTTAAAATACATGTGATAACATATTTATCCAAAAGTGTTTTGTAATATACAATGCTGGCTTTGATATGCCATGAAATATATGTGGATGTGCAAATATATGTATGTGTGTATATGTGTGTGTATGCACATGTACATATATATATATATATGTGTGTGTGTGTGTGTGTGTGCGTGTATGCACATGCACACACACACACACACATATATATGTATATATATACATACGT
>NC_068984.1:828221-832083 GCF_001194135.2 Octopus bimaculoides
ATATATATATATATATACACATACATATACATATATACATATATATATATATATATATATATATATATATATATATTATACATAAACCATGCTCTACTCGTCTTGTCAAGCTGGAGGGGAGTGATTCCCTTACTATATATATATTCTGGTCCCTCTCAACTTCATTCTCGACATTAAAAGTTTGTATACAGTGACGTTACTCAACGAAGGACTTCTTGCACTGAAACACTTCCTTGACCTTCAGCCTGACCCTCAACCTGACACTTCCACACTTCTTCGTCCGGCCAAACTTGTCCTCTCCTTGAACTGCTTCTCATAAAAATACCAACCAATCAACCCCACCCCCCACTTACAGAACCAATCCATTCTGTCTGCATTATATGCCATCTTTCTTAGTAGTTTCCCTCATTATCAAACTTTCTATGTAGACATAAAGCCTCAAAGACAGGAAAAAAGTAGAAACAGTTAGACTGACCCAAATTCTTACTGGTATTTATTCTTATTAAACCAAGAATGATGTAAGATACTGGTTGGCTTTGGGTAGATTTGAAACCAGAACTTAAAGATACACATGTATATATGAGAAAGGATTTGTCAGTCTACCAACTTATTTAATCCATTTAATTGCTATCAGCACCAACCATCCAGAGAGATTTAAGTGTTGCTCTCGTTAAATTCAATAATAGAGATTAATTTCCATTTTGCTATAATTTCCGCCAATCAAAGAAGGATTTCTTCATAAAAGCCTGAAGAACTTGCATTCATTTTTGCCTGGCAATTAAAACCAAACATGTTGCCAAATATTCTAGCAATTCTTGTATGGAAAGAGGAAGTCAAGTGTGACGAATGTAGTCTTAGTAATGTTGCAAATATGAGGTTTACACAATAGCTGGCTGGAATTGGTGATTGCTGGCATTGTGTAGCGAAGAGAATCTTTTCATTTGGGAATTCTTAATGGCAAAAGATGTGAGTGGAGTGCAACTTGTTTTTCTATGGAATCATCATCGATTTATATTGATCCCATTAAACATTCAAAAATACTTGCTGCCAATTGAACATTTTCTTGAACAACCATTCTGATGGCAGAAGCTACCTCATTCTTCTCTACACAGGATATTAGCAGTGGATGATAGAACAGTGAATGATAGAGTGTATGAATGGTGATAGAGACATGTGACATCTATTCTGAGTAAATGGTGACTTAGTGAGTTACTGGTAACAAGGAATTACATTATCAGGGAATTGACAGATTTTCAGTCAGACATCAAAACTGAAAAAGGCTGGGAATTAAGAAGACAGCATTAAGTTGATGTGACAAAATTTCACATTCACTCCTGACACAATCTACAAAATGTCATTTGGAGTGGCAGATTGAGGTGGAAGATTGGGGTGGCAGATTGGGGTGGAAAATTGGGGTGGCAGATTGGGGTGGCAGATTGGGGTGGTGGATTGGTGTGTCACAGTTTATCACTGATTTGTTACTTGTATTTACTGGTAATAAAACCCTGACCAATGAAAGTAGAAGGTTGCACAGGAGACTGGGGTCACAGTTTATTAAAGGTTTTATGATGTTAATGCTGGTTTCTTACTTGCATTCATTGGGACTTTATTCTGTGGCATTCAAACACAAAACACTGCTGCTTTACATTTTGAATTTGTCACAAGCATCCCATCCTGCCTGCTCTTAATATTAAGATGATGACTTACTGAGATAAGCTGAGCAGTTGCACATGAAATATATTTAATGAAGCACGACACTAACCGTGGACAGATCAATGGATCAGAAAGGATCATAATGCATCGATCAGTGAAGCCAGAAATCACTAATGAATAGTGATCACATCAGTCACAAATCACACTGATAACACACCAATAAATCAATCACATCAATCACACTTCAGTTAGTGGATTCCACTGATTCCACATAAACCAGTGGGTCACATTGGTTGTACAATCATTTTGTGGAACACACTGGATCAATCAATGATCAAATTGATCATAAACCAATCAGCAGATCCCATTGATTACACATCAGTGTCAATGAGCAGGTATCAATCAATCAATCAATTGATTTCACTGATCACACAATGATCATTGATGACACAAAAAATCCATGTATTATACATAAACCATTGCTCAACCTCCATGTGGATCCAGAAAACCAGGATCAAAGCTGAACACATCTCCATACAAAATAATCATCTTACATATTATAATAATAATATGGCTCACACAAGTTAAGAAGTTTACTTTGCAATCTTGCAGTTCTGAGTTCAATCCCACTCCATGCTCCCTTGGCTAGGTGTTTTCTATTATTAATCAATATTGACCAATTCCTTGGGAGTGGAATTTGAGAGAGAGAAACTTTTGGTTTTTCTTCCCATTGACAGCAAAATAATAAATTTATTTTAAGTTAAGGACAGGGAAAAGATGAAAATTATCCCATGCTAGTGTCATGTAAGCAGCACCCAGTGCACTTTGTAAAGTGGTTGGTGTTAGGAAGGGCATCCAGCTGTAGAAATTATGCGAAAACAGAAAACTGGAGCTTGATGCAGCTCTCCAGCTTGCTAGCTCCAGTCAAACTGTCCAACATTTGCCAGCATGAAATGCAGATGCTAAAAGATGATGATGATGATGATGATGTTGCGGTAATATTTTAATATTACAGTAACTTTTTTATTTGGTAAATATTGGTTGCACAGCACCGGTTATCTGGACAATAATAATTTTACTGCTATAGTTTAGAGTAGTTGGTCAGTTGCTTATCTGAACAGTTGCCTCTTTACTATCTCAGTTTAGTGTAGCTGTGGTCAGTTGTTCTGATACTACTGGACCAAATAGATAGTATGTCTACATGGTCAGCTGTGACTTTATCATATTAGTCATTGCTATTTTGTGTAACAAACATACTCTCTGACCGAGTATCAGACAACTGGCTTTTATCAAACATCAAACACTCCAAGACTCATTTCACATCTTTGCATTCCACTTAATTCCGTTAACGCCTTAATCACATTATTAATTGGTGGCATTCTTTCACAGGAAGTGAGCCACTAACTCCACTTCACGCCTCTAACCCCTCCTCTCCCCCCCCCTCTCTCTCTCTTCACAAGTCTCCCACTGGAATTATGAAAATGATACTCCTTTCACTTCCTCAATTGCATTCATATCTGATTGACTCTCAATATGGCTTCTCTTCAACTGAACCAACTCCGCATCTGTCATCCTAGATCTCACTAGAAATGCTCGGCAAAACTAGACAATGTCATTTGATAGTCAACAAGGAAATTTTGTTTTCTTTTTCTTTTCTCTCTTTTTAATAAGATAGAATATGGTAGCAGGCATCCAACTGAGAATTTATTCCATCTAATATTCACCAATTTTCATGGTCAGTGTTATATTTCTGTGTGTTGATAGCCTGCTTCTTTGAGAGAGAGCTACAAATGCAAATGCAAAGAACTCTGTCTTAATAACTCCTCCATTCACAACGATTGCAATCAACACCTTTTATTATCTCAAATAATATTAGTTTCATTTTCATATTTTATTGATACAACTAATTATACATTTTAATCATGGTTTGTTTGTTTGTAATTTTTTTTCATTAATATTTTCATCTAATCTGCTAACAGATTAATTATTTTAGAGCAAGACTATTTTTATTGTGTCTAATTAATTAATTAATTAATATGCATGATGATGCTTTACATAATTATACACACATATTTATAACTAAATCTACATTACATTATTACTAATTCTCGATACACAGAATTTAGAAAACATGTGTGTGTGAGTGTGTGTATGTGCATGTGAATATGTATGTGTGTGTGTATATATATATATATATATATATATATAT
>NC_068984.1:833207-836168 GCF_001194135.2 Octopus bimaculoides
TGAAGAGCATAGGCTCGAAACGTTAAAGACTTCTTCAATTCCCGAGCGTTATACTAATACATCTATTTGTTTTCTACACCACTTGTCATTGTCTTTTGTCTTTTTGTGAATTCTCTCTCTCTCCCTATATATATATATATATATATATATATAAAGAGATATGGTTGCATGTATGTATATTGATTTATGTAGATATACTGTCAGTTTAACTATAGTAAAATACCAAATGTTTATGGAAATCTAATTCGGCCAAAACTGGAATCCGTCATTTTGCAGAAGTCTGTTTAGTCGAGCATGGGATAGGAATAGTAAGAAAATATAAAGAATGATGCACACACACACACACACACACACACACAAACATGTACACACACACATACATACATATATACATGTATGTTTTTGTGCATGTGTATGCATGTACAAATATATATGCTATGTATGTATATATATGTGTGTTTGTGTGTATATGTATGAATATATACATGTATATATATATATATATATATATATAAGAGAGATAGAGAGAGAGAGAGAGATTCAGGTGAAGATGGTACTTAAGTTTAGGCACCAGAAGTAAATATTGTATTATCCATACAATTCCAAAATAAAGTGATTAAAATCAAAATAAGCAACAAGGATATTCAAAGTTAATGCAGTATGATCGATTCATGCGACTCCATTTAATTAAGCATTACATTACATTAAATGTAAAATGCAGGGCAATCTTCAGCTGCACAAAGATATAGAAATTTACTGAAAATTTCATTTCAACAGAAAGACATATTTTTATAACTACATTTAAACTTTCAAAGTAGAAAGGAAGAATACAAAAAACCATTTTGACCTAGCCAGACCTTTCAGGCTAGTAAATAATTCCAAGCAGATTTTAACAGTCACTGATTTTATTTGTCTTTTTGTTTCTGATTTATGGACCATCCTATCAGAAGTAGTGATTCAAAGCTTAAGAGGGCACTGGCATTTTCTTTGTAGGGAAAGGGGTAAACAGTATAGACCGTAAACATGGATGATATAGCTATAACATTTCTTAGAGTTTGGTGACAAACTACTATGTGGGGAGGGATTCTCTACTAGCAGACCAGTTTATAATGGCATTCAGCTGTAGAAATGTCCGATCAGATTGGATTCTGGTGCTGCCTTCTGGCTTGCCAATCTTCAGTCAAACAGTACAACCCACGCCAGCATGGAAAGCACATGTTAAATGATGATGATGATGATGTATGTATATGTATAATGTATATGTATATATATATAAATATACAAATATATATATATAAATATATATATATATTTATATATATGTATATATTCTACACATTCAATCTGATAGACATTGAGCACCACTGTAAAGTTATTAAGTTATTAACTTATATTGGTTTCCTGAAGCCATTTAGAGTTGGTTGTCATGTTTAACCCTGCCAAAACCTGATATTTCCAATGAGTGATCAATAAAAATCACAGCCATCCCTTCACCTTTAACACGTCCTAAATGTGATCTGTCTCCTTTAATAACATGCAAATCTGGCAAGTATCAGGTTTTTAAAACTAATATTTATAGATCAACAAGAGACCATGGTCTTTTAGAAATTATATTAGACAAGACACAGCAAATTGTGACATCAAAACCTTCTCAAACACATGCAATACAAATTAGAACCAATGGCCAAGGGATTTTGTGGAATAAAAACCCAATTAATTTGAGAATAATGAAGTGAGACGAACACATTTAATGGTGTGAGTAAAAGCATATAATTAATTAAAATGACGCTCATCTTGTGAAGAGAGAAGAAAAAGCTTATTTATTTTACTAATAATTCTGGTCTTAAAAGTCAAGGGAGATAACTTTAAAATGCAAATGAATGTAGACTTGAATGGCTGCACAGAGAGAGGAGGGAGGCTGTTGATTAATAATAATTCAAGCTTCAATTTGAAACAACTTTCTATTATACAGAAATCAGTGTTATATTAGCAAAATATTATTATTTGTAGGTTTTTGTCTCCCACTTAGCAATGTTAATGAAATGCCATATGAAAGCAAACAGTTGAAGTTAGTAGAGTGTCTGATAGATACCTTGCAGTATTTGGTTTAGTTCTCAGCCCTGTGACTTCATCTGCTACCAAGGTCAACCTTTCATACTTTCTGGCTGATAAATAATGTACAAGTCTTGTTATGGGATCACTATTCCTCCTTACTCTCTCCCTATTTCTGGGAAGAATTGGCTGTAGTTAGACCTGGACATGAGATGGGCTCAAGTTGGCTTCATAAAATAATATCCAAGATATAGCTTATGTTCTGAAGGGATTAATAGCCTTATGCAAAACAAGGTCACAAGAACCCAGTTTCCACGAAAACTGTTTGATGGGAGCTGCACAAAGACATATTTCACGGGAGGGCTGCAATCACAAAACCACTACTCTCAAAAACAAACATTGCAAAGTGTTTAGAGAGGAGTAAAAACCTACAGAATTGGTCCCTAGAGCAATGGAAGACTGTTATATTCTTGGACGAGTCATCCTTTACCTTATTTCTGACCACCAGCCAAGTATGCGTGTGGAGACAGCCAAAAGAAGTATTTGACTCAGACTGCCTTCTTCCAACTGTTAAACATGGAGGAGGATCTGTGATGATCTTAGGGGGCTATATCTTGGAAATCTGCCGGCCCAATGGTTTCCCTTCATGGCAGAATTATGGTGCATTTTAGAAAAAGAAGTAAGGAGTTGATATCCTCCACCATCATCACTACAAGAACTGGAGACTGTTTTAGCTGAAGAATGGACAAAAATTCCTTTGGAAACAATTCAAACTTTGTACGAGTCCATACCTCGTAGAATTCAAGCTGTAATTCCTGCCAAATTTGGTCCCACCCCATATTAAAATAAATTTGTTTGAAATTTTGAGGTGTTTCCATTATTTTGTCCAACCCCTGTATGCATATATAT
>NC_068984.1:836260-841988 GCF_001194135.2 Octopus bimaculoides
TAGATAGATAGATAGATAGATAGATAGATAGATAGATAGATAGATAGATAGATGCATATATCTACAAATATGAATACAAAGAGATACACACACACACACATGTATGTATGTAATACATCATCATCATTGTTTTGTTATTGGATAGACATTGTCAAGGTAGATTTCTATGGCTGTATGCTCTTCCTGTTGCCAACCCTCATCTGTTTGCAAGCAAAACAATATTTGCCCACATACCAGGCATGTTTTCATGGAAGACTGGAAATGAAGTCTAAGAGTGAACCAAGCAAAACATAAAAGATAAAAGACAAGACAGATATTGATTGAAGGGAATCTACTTAAAGACTGAGGCAGATGAAAATGGATCATATCACACACAAATCAAAAGATGGATTCATTGATGAAGGACAGTTCATTAGTGATCCATAAAACCATGAGTTTCCAAAAGAGAGTGGAACTTTTAGCATGGTGTAACACTATAATGAGAAAACAGATCAATGGATTAAAAGGTCTTGTTACAATGTTTCATTAACAGATTTATGTGACATAGCATCCATACAGTTAAGACAGACAATATCCATGAGCTTCAATACATCGTCCTTATGTAATGACCCCAAATCATCAAGTAAACTTATTGCAGATCAATATTTGATCAGTTACTAGACAAATAGGTTCAACAACATATCAAGTATTGACTGCTGCATACGGTGACCTGAGGATTTGGGAGATTATTGTGATCTGTTGCATAATCGTCTGGATGTTGCTTACATCACCCAAGTGAATGTACAATGTCACATCACTATGAAATCTCGAAACTTTGTAGTGTGACCATAGAATCCATTTCATTTGTATATTTTTTTTATAATGTGTTGAGTCTGAGGCCATGTGGGAAGATGGAGGCATAACGTCACCATCACTAGTGATCACTTCAAACACCATGATGTTGACTGGATGTTTGATTTTTATCACTCTTGGTACATGTCCTTAGATTGCACTGTCTTCAAATTGACACCCAAACACTTAAATGTTTGTATTGGAGCTTCCAGCATGGATGCTGAGCAGTACAGCCTGTCATTTACAAGTTTCTGGCAGAGTGAATTGTGTCATAGTGCTGTTTTTCTCACAGACGGTGCCCAACGGACCCCACTATACTGTGTAGTCGACAATATCAAGAACAAACAATGCACATGCATGAAATTAAATATATAAAATGGCTACAATTGGCCTATTGCACCCTGTATGTGTGTGTATGTATGTATGTATATACACACACATACTCACACACACATACATATATATATATATATGTACTCACACAAACACACACACACAAATGTAAAGCTGCACTTCAATACCAATAATACCTTTGCAGTTAGTGCCTTTATGCATAAAGTCCAAAACCTGAATCACATTAGCAAGACAACCAAATACAAGAAATGGCACAACCATGCCACATTGACCCACTGGACATTGTGTCATATATCTTCGTTTAGTAAACCTCTCCAAATGTCTGTAAATGTCTCCAGTTACTTCAAGGAACCCTTTAACGATCAGTTCTCTATATTATATGAAAGAAGGTTAAATGTCTTTTCCACAATTCATGCCCACATGGCATGGTACCATTTCCTAACAGAGAGAGCAACAGATGCAATTCAGAAGAGAGAATTACTGTTTGAATATTTGACAAAAGATCTAACAACTGGACTTGAGCTCAAGATCTCTGAGTTGGTAACATAATACGATATCCCTGCAGCAAGTTTGATTCTGTTGCTGAAGATGTGTATTGTTTAGAATTGTTAAATTATATTTGTAATTGTTAAATTGTCCATGTTTTATGGTGTAGTTCTGCTCCAGTGAAGCTGAAAGAAGTTTCATCATCCTCATCATCATCATCATCATCACTGATTCCACAGCCACCGCAACAACAACAACAACAATAATAATATTTAAACTGACGATAATAATCTCTGATGTTGGCACAAAGCCACATGTTGTGTGGGAAGAGCATAATTAATTCAATCAACTCTCCAACTTGGCTGGTAATTATTTTATTATCCCTTGGGAGGATGAAATATAATATCAACCCTGATGGGATTTGAACTCTCAAACCAAAGCGGTATAACTAGATACTACAAGATTGTTTTTGGTCACTACTCAACAGATTCTACTATGCAGCATCTTAATGAGAAGAAGAAGAAGAAGAAGAAGAAGAAGAAGAAGAAGAAGAAGAAGAAGAAGAAGAAGAAGAAGAAGAAGAAGAAGAAGAAGAAAGAGGAGGAGGAGGAGGAGGAGGAGAAAGTATTAACCAATACAGCAAGTCAGCACAAAAAAGTGCATAAGCCTAGACATGAGTGTGTCAGTAAAAGAGTGTTGGAGATGTTAGGCTGAGTTCAAAGTGGAATCAAAGTGACTGAAAAAGGGGCAGGAACCAGGGTCTGTGATAGTGAATAAGATTTACAGGACATTATGGGATTTCATCATAAAGACTGACCATAGAATTGAAGCAAGAAGACTAAATACGCTTATAGAGGTCAGAAGAAGAACTGAATTAGCAAAGCTAGACAGAAGAACTAGGAGGGAATTCAATATGAATGGAGGACTCCACCCAAGGGTAGGAGTAGCAAGATTACATCTACCAAGAAAAGAAGGTGGAAGAGGGTTAATATCAGTAGAAGACTGCGTGAAGCTAGCTAGAGTAGATGTAGATTCTTATGTAGGTAATAGTGAAGCGAGTTTATTAAGAGCTGCTACAGTCACAGCAGGATACAGGGAAACTGAAAAGCAAAACGATGTTAAAAACCAGAACAAAGAACAGAAACTATCTGACTGCCAGCAGAAGGCGCTGCATGGTAGATTTCCAAAGATAGTTACAGTAAATAGTAGTAGTGAGGAATGGTTATGGCTGCAGAAAGGAAAGCTGAAGAGGGAGACAGAAAGTTTGTTAGTAGCTGCATAAGATCAAGCATTAAGGACTAATTGTATAAACGCCAATATAGGCAAAAACCAAGTAGATTCCCAACGTAGATTAAGCAAATCAAAAGAGGAAAGTGTTTGCCTTATAGTAAGTGAATGTAGCATGCTGGCACGGAAAGAATACGAGAAAAGACATGACATGGGATTGGCTGATGAAAGGGACCCTAAAAAAGAGACCGAGAACACTATACTGGTGGTGCAGGATCGAGCTTTGGCCACAAACTGGAGGGTCAACCTTAGGAATGAGCAAGTGTCTCCGCTGTGCCGCATCTGCAATAGAGTGGATGAAACCATTGCCAATATCAAAAACGAATGCCACAGACTTCCCTCAAACCACTACAAGCTGTGACAAAACGACCAGGTAGCGAAAGTGCTACATTGGAAACTGTACGAAAAGTGGGAGCTAGAGAGAGAGGCACAACGTGGTAT
The DNA here is from genome assembly GCF_001194135.2 of Octopus bimaculoides. Classification (NCBI taxonomy): domain Eukaryota; kingdom Metazoa; phylum Mollusca; class Cephalopoda; order Octopoda; family Octopodidae; genus Octopus; species Octopus bimaculoides. The sequence continues at coordinate 839,660 of NC_068984.1, forward strand.
GAGCACAAACCGCAGAGAGTGGTGGAGTCGGAGAGTAGCAAAATCCTCTGGGATTTTCAATCCAAGCAGGTCAGATGCTAGAGCATAACAGACCAGACCTATTGGTGGTAGACAAGGTGCACCACAGATGCTATAAAGCTGATGTTCTATGCCCCTTTGACCCATGAACAGTCAAGAAGGAAGGCGAAAAGATAGATAAATACAGTCCTCTTAAATACGAAATAGCCCGTCTATGGAAAATGAAGAAAGTGAAGATAGTGCCAATTATTGTTGGGTCCTTGGGAAGAGTATCAGAAGGCATCAAGAGGAATATAAAGAAAATTGGAATAGAGTCCCCAGTAGAACTGTTAGAAAAGGTTTGCCTCTTTGGCACGGCCAAAATCAGGTAAGTATTAGATAAACTGAAAAGAGCGAATAGCATGGTACCGTAGGCTGCGCTTAGTAAACCCGTTACGCATGCAAGACTGCAGGAGCTCCAACAAAACCTGTGATAAAGAGAAAATAATAATAATCATGGTTAAAAAATTTTGGCACAGGACTAGCAGTTTTTGAGGGGCGGGGGAAGTCAGTCATATTGACCCCAGTGCTCAATTGGTACTTCTTTTATTGACCCTTTAATGTGAATGGTAAAGCTGATTCCAGTAGCATTTGAAGTTAGAATGCCAAGAAATGGAAGAAACGCTGCTAAGCATTTTGACCAATGTGCTCGTGACTCGTGATGTTCTCGTAATAAGATGGTGTTGAGTATACCTGAGTTGATATTAATCGATGATGATGATGATGTGTAAAACTGGTGTGTATGATACATTTGAATGATGCAGTCGTAATGGTAATCTTTCTCTGTCAAAGGTCTTTGATTGTAAAGAAGAGACATATTTCCTTCATTTGTCCCCTGTATCGTATCTGAATACTTATAAAAGGCAATTAGCCTGCTGGTAATAGCAGCTAAATCTCCCAGTTTCTCAAATACTAAGTGGAATAAAAGACACATTGGATAATGTTGCCATAGACTAAAAAAATGTTCTAAATCTTTGGCATTGAAATAGACAAATCAGTCCAAACTATTCTACCGGCTTTATGTTCAAACCAACCAGATCATGCCTCTCACACTTACCCTACATTTCCATTCTAAGATAATAATCACAGTTTTGAAATCTTGTGGCTCTGAAATAATGCACGAATTATTCCAAACAATGTGAGTAAATATGCCTGACATTTCAAAGAATAATCTGAATGCTAAACGGTTAGAAATAATAAGTTGACTGCATGAGGACAAGCCTAGGGTTAAACAGTAAAGTTTCATTTACCCAAGATGAAGACGTGGCTGCAATGGCGAAGAAGAAGTTCAATTCCCTATTACATGATCCTTAGCCAAGTCTCAGCATGGTATCTTTACAAATGTCTTCTACCCCAGAAGTCAACTAACAGCTTGAGAGTTGATTTGGTAGGTGGAAACTGAAAGAAGCCTATCTCTGCTTGTCTTACTTCTTCTCTCTCTCTCTCTCTCTCTCTCTCTCTCTCTCTCTCTCTCTCTCTCTCTCTCTCTCTCTCTCTCTAAATATATATAATCAAAATAAGCAACAAGGATATCCAATCACCTTACATTAAGATTGTATGGATAATACCGTACTAAATTCTGGTGCCTCAACTTAAGTACCATATTCATCTGAATCTATGTGTGTGTGTGTGTGTGTGTGTGTGTGTAATTGTAGAGTGAACCTGTAGACTCAAGAGAACATGGGGAAGAAGTGGTGAGAAAGTATCTTCAAACGTTGGGCCTCACTCAGGAGATGACAAGGAACTTGAAAAGTGACAAAAAGTAGGGTAAAATTGTGGCCATCAATACATATAGGTATGTCGTTTATGGTGAAGCCTCCACCCCCTCTATCGAACGATAGGTCCTTGTCTTGTGAATTCACAGGTACCAGTGTCATGAAAAACGGCAACCGTGCCAGTGTCACATAGGAAGCACCCAGTACTCTTTGTAAAGTGTTTGGTGTTAGAAAGGGCATCCAGTAATAAAACCATGCCAAAACAGACAATTAAGGTTTGGTACAGCTCTCTAACTTGTCAGGCCCTGTCAAACTATTCATCTCATGCAAGGATGGAAAACAGGTATTAAATAGGCTGATTAAAATGAGGCTGATTATATACATACATACATACATACATACATACATACATATATATATATGTGTGTGTGTGCGTGTGTATGTATACGCATGTCTTGACTTCACATGATGGTTCTAAATGTGTTTCACCTTCATTCAAGTAATGTGTATATGTGTGTTCGTGTGTGCGTGTGCGCGTGTGCATATATATCATATAT
>NC_068984.1:842546-844709 GCF_001194135.2 Octopus bimaculoides
TATATATATATATATATATATATATATATATATATATTATACATACATATATAGATAGATAGGTAGGTGCTGAAGTGTGTTATTATATATACATACATATATACATGTGCACACTTACACACGCACATATATGTATTTATATAAATATAATAAATATATTATATAATATCTTTATATAAATGTATATAAATGTGACTAGGATGTTTGGAAACACCTAAATTGCTAGAAATAAGAGTTAAACAGCTCTAATGCTGTAGTTAATGTACATGAATGAAACATATACACGAAGAGGGACCATAATCGTCCGAAAAGTGCCGATCGAGAAATCTTAATACCGAGACGTCGGTTTCGGCAATTTCCGTTGCTATACCAGTTAAGACAGCTCCACTTCGGCTCTTTCCGGATTCGCTTCGCCATTAGTATTTATATTTTCGTCGTCCAATTAATTGGATAATTTAGCGATTGGCTAATGTATATAATTACAACATTACGGCAGCTTAGCTGTTATTTCTAGCAATGTAAGTATTCCCTAACACCCTAGTCCTATTTAGTGACATTTGTAATTCTCCTTTTTGGTGCAACATTGTTTATATTCATTTATATATATGCTGTTTATATTCATTTTATATATATACACTAGCCAATCTCTAAATCATCTAATTTTTTGGATGATGAAAACATAAATATTAATGGCGAAGCAAGTCTGGAAAGAACCGAGGTGGAGCTGTCTTCACTGATTTGGCAACGGAAATTGCCAAAACTGACGCGTCTGTATTAAGAATTCTCGATCAGTACTTTTCGGACGATTCAGGGCCCTGCTCGTGTAAAGGTTTCATCCATGTGCGTTAACTACAGCATTAGAGTGGTTTAGCTCTTATTTCCTCACACTCTAGTCGCATTTAGTAAAATTTGTAATTCTCGTTTTTCGTGAAACATTGCAAACTGTCGTTTATATTATACTTGACTGCTAAATCCACAAGATTTTAAAAGTTCTTTCTCTGTTTATCCTCTCTTATTCCTTTCTGCTGAAGAGTGTAAGCTCGAAACGTAAAAGACACCTTCACTTTTCCGAGCGTCAAACAAATACACCTGCTTGTTGTTCATACACTTGTCTTCGTTTTTTGTTTCTCTATAAATTTCAGCTATATATACATATACATACATACATATATATGTCCCAGTGAAGACCGCAATAAAATGTAAGCACAACAGACCTGATATAATGATTTGGGATAGAGAAGAGAAACTGTGCACAGTTTTGGAAATTAGCTGCCCAGCGGATGTTGACATAAAACTGATCATTGAAAAAGGGAATACATACGCTGAAATCTGCAGAAATCTACAGTTACTCTATCCAGATTACAAGTTCAGGTTTATACCTGTAATTATTGGGGCTCTGGGATATGTAACACACTGCCTAAATACCAATCTTGAGAAAGTAGGCTTCTCAAAACCAGAAAGGAGAAAGCTAATTCGAAGACTACAGATCTAATCCATCAGTAGAACTGTAAAAAATCTGTAAAACACTCATCACACATCAGTCAACAACTTCTATACTAAGTACATTGGTGTGCCTTCGACATTGGTCTACAGAGTGTCGGTATGAGGAGATGACGTCATGCATCCACTTTTTCAGAGCAAAGGTTGCGTGTGTGAATGACGTCATGCACCGATATCGAAGGATTGTCGAATTGTACTAACCTGTTACTCTATCTTTATTCATTCCCTAATGTTTTTCAATCAATGTTTTTATGTACTTACACTATAATGTGTGTGTGTATGTGTGTGTGTGTGTGTGTGTGTGTAAAATGCTCAGTTCAGATGCGAATAACGTTTACATGTGAGAGGAGAGGAACATTGCGACGCTGGGGTTAATTGTAGAAAACTAAGAATGGGAAAGAGAGAAGAAGCAGTTTGTCTGAAGGATATTATTGCTGATGTCTGTTGGTGGGAGGATTAATGTCAATTAAGTAAATGGCCTTCCTTTGGGCGTGGCAGCCAAATATGGTTGTGTGAGTAATTGCAACACCATTACATTATTCTGGCCAAATATGCTTGTGTGTGCATATAACAACATCAGTCCATAAATGTGGTCAAAATGTTTCTCCCACCATCTCTGCCGCTCTCTCTCTCTCTCTCTCTCTCTCTCTCTCTCTCTCTCTC
>NC_068984.1:844719-849495 GCF_001194135.2 Octopus bimaculoides
TCTCTCTCTCTCTCTCTCTCTCTCTCTCTCTCTCTCTCTCTCCAACAATGCTCTTCCGTAGACGTAAGCAGTTGTTTAAGGTAGCTTTTGCTATTTCTGTAACTTTAAAACTTTTAAAATATGAGAAAGTAAACGTTTTAATTACGTAGATTATAAAGATTTAACCAATTATTCCAGTGTAATTGGGGGAAATCCATGACAAGTGGTTTAGCCCCAGGTCAGTCCTGGTTGAGTATTTCAGACGTGACCAACCCATCTTATTTTTTCGTTGTTTTCTTTATATCTAGCATTAAATTATAAGGGCAGGTCCTTTTCTACGATGGTTGGGTGTAATTTGTCCAAGATTCAGCAGTTATTTTTAGCGAGTGAATCTCATCAAAGAACGCCCTCGTTAATTATCTCTATACGCAGACACACACATGTATGTATGAAGATATGAACACGAACACACAGAGCATACACGTGGTAGCCACACACACACTCGTACAAGCACGCGCGTATACACTCACACACAGTCACACACTCGCACATACACATACGGTTAAATCAAAGGGTTGACCTTGTGAGTTAAAATGCCCAAACGAAGGGGTTGGAATATTACTCGATTGTAATTTCGAAACGGTTTGACGGATGAAGAACAGTTGAGGAGTCCTTTTTTTTCTTCGGAGGTGTGCATTTGTTGTAAAAGTGCAACAATTCTGTCAATGATGTGGACCATTCTCTTTGGAATGGTAAAATAACTGAGAAAAGGTAACACCATGTGGAGCAGAAATGGTGTTTAGAGTTGAAGGAATTGCGAGAGTGGGTTGGAAGTTATGGTATGAGTTGGGAAATGATTTATAATGAGCAGAGGACAATTGACAATGACACAGATAACTACAAAGATGCAAAGAGGAATGTTGAAGATATCAGAAGGAAATTGCAAAGATGAATGAAGACCGCTGATAACAGAAATGAAAAGAATGAATTCAGTCTGAAAAATGCAGCAGCATTGATACAGTCATTGATATAATTCCGAGATAGCTTCAGAGAACAGATTAAAGACCTGGGTCGGACCTATGGTCCACAAAGAGATTGGAATAACTGGGAGCCAATTCTGAAGCCAGAGAGAGAACCAGAAGTTTGTCTTCTAGGGAAGGGAAATGATTAACTAGAAATTCATTCAAGCAGAGAAGAGCGGCGCTCCTAAGTTTAAATGAAGATCGGGAGTCAAAGAAATATTTAAGGGCTAAGAGCTCTTCGTTGCCGGGGATTGTTCGATGATTTGCAGGGATTTTAGAACCATAGCTAATAAGAGTTATGAGGGTCCAGGAAAAAGAAAACCAGTTAAATTAAGGACATGGTGTCGCTGGTAAGTGAAGATAAGGTTGCAGCAAATTGTGACGCGTATTCATGAATGTAAGAGGAGAGAAGATCACTGGGACAATGACAAATATGTTATTGTGAGTTGGTTAGGGTCAGGGTTAAATTTCCGTTGGTTAGTGAGAAAATGAACAATAAACGTAATACGAGTTGATGATGAGGTAAATAACGGCGGGAAAGAGTTAAGTCGAAATAGTGCCTTAAGGGGATGGCAGTTTTAGCTCGTGGAGTTTGATTCTTGGATAACATGCAGTAAAAATTTACTTTGCTGGATTATCGGAGAATTTCTCGCACGTTCGAGGTCACTGCACTTAACAACAACAACAACAACAATAACAGCAGCAGCAACACCTCCCTTGTCAGTTGATTTGACTTGTGATGTCATTCCGGCTTCACAAATCCCGAAGTGAGTTAATTATTTCAGACTAAAAATTTAAGTAATTAACCAGATGAAAATCGTTGCGGCTCTTAGTTGAATTATCCAGAGTCTTGTGTCTCTGAAGAGCTACGCCAGTAAATCTCGGCGAAGTCGCGGATATAACGCGATTTCGTCCTTTATTGCATTAAACACAAGTCACAAGCTATTTATATGTTGGTTTATATATCTATATACAGCATGTATTTATATTTTATACATACATACGCACATTCATGCACACATACCTATATACAAGCATATAACAAATACAGTCATATAGACATTATATATATGCACACACATACACGTATACGTACACATACATAAATACACATACACGCACGTACATAATATATAGATATACACACACACCTATACATACACCCATACACACATATATATATACATACATAAATGCGTGTACACATACATACATATATGTATGTGTATACGCATATATATTCGCGTATACATATATAGACACACATCCATACACACGTATATATACGCATACTTGCATAGATACATACGTAAACATTGTGCTTTAATAAAAAGAAAATTTATGGAGAAAATTACTTCGGAACTTGCAGCTCCTCTCCCTTGATTATAAATTCTCATTTATTCCAACAATTTTTGGTGAACTCAGCTACATTTAAGTGACACATTGTAATGGCTAGGATTTTCAGGCGAAGAATGAGACTCGCTAACACGTAGTTTAATAACAGAGTCTGTAGATGGAACTGTAAAAATATGCAAAACTTTTTCTATGTCTAATATAAGACTTCTCGTTTTTGTTATCTAAAATGTCTGAAGTGAAGCGATGGAATTATGTTTCCTTGTCAGGCCCCAATTTCATTTTTTAAAAAGTCTTTTACGGAAGTATTCCAATTATTAATATACATACATATGTACATACATACACACACACATGACCCACGCTACAAAAACCTGTAATTGTAGGCTTTGATTGGCCCGAGAATAGAGTAAAAGAAACTTGTCCAAGCAGGCAGATGGGGAACAAACTTCTTACTACACAGCCACATGAGCCTATAAACACACACACAAACACATGCACACAGACACGATGGTCTTCCGCACATTTTCCGTCCACCAAATCCCCCCACAAACCATTGATCGGTTGCTTGGTGGCCCGGAGTTATAGCAGATGTTATTTTCCTGAGATATCGAACCCTAAAAATCTGGCTGCGAAAAGAATTTCTTAACCACGCAGCGATGCTTCTGCGCCTGCAAAGGAAGATGTAAATCTGTGTGTGGATGTATGGATATGCGTGTGTGTGTGTGTGTGTGTGTGTTTATAGATGTCTAACGCCACCCCTCTCTCTCCCTCTCAGCATACACAAATGTTAGCTCTTCACGGCTCTCATGACGAACATTTAAGGCTAATCCACTGTTTCTGTCAAGAACTCTGCTCAAGGACACATACAAGTTAAGATTCATCCCTCGAGCTGTAAACATTAAACATAAAACTTTCAAATAGATTATCATATTTTTTTAAAGAGCATTAGTCTGCGCAGCGAATTATAATTCACCAAGGTGTATTTACACATCAGAAGAATTAATTTAATTGCATCAAATCTTTCATTTGATTTTAGCGTTTTAGGCAACGTTTCTTTGTCAGGTTTTCATATTGCAATGTAAATGAAGAAATTCCAACTTCGGTAGTAAACTGAAAGTAGCTGCTTTCAAATATGAGACGTTTAGTTTGTTTTCAGAGTCAAACATAAACGCCACACTGAAGGTTACGGAGTAAATAGCTTTTCTGAAATACATTTCAAATGGAGAACAAAGAGAACAATGCTGTTCATTGAGTGATGTTACATTAATTATTTATTTTTTATTTTGTATACTGAATTATATATATCTCTAGCTATCTTTGTCTGTCTCAGTCTACACACACACACACACACACACACACACACACACACACACACACACACACACACACACACACACATATATATATATATAAATAATAAATGAGTATATACATATATACGTACAAGTATGTGCATACCTACATCTACCTGTATATATAGGTGCAATATACCGTAAAATGGGGTTACTTTGAACACGGGGGTAACTTTGAACAAAATATAATATTTTGCTTCCTTTTTATATCACAGCTCAAGGTTGCATAGCAACGCAATTTAAAAACAATTTTCCTTCTGCTGAAAGGGCTAATTCATTTTTAAAGCGAAACAAATCCCAATTAGCATCACGCCTGTGCCAAAATATCAAAAGATTCAGAGCATGTTTAAGTGCTACAGAAATATTATCCTCATACTTCCAGCACTTAAAAGCGATTCTTACAGTTGACGGAAAACTTATCCCTCCAAATAATATATTCAACATTTGAACATAAGTAAAAAAACATTACTGTTCAAAGTAACCCCTGATTTGGGGTTACTTTGAACAGCGACAATTATATTAAAAAAAAGTGATCAAATATTGGCTGCAACTCATTTTTATTTCATATATTAGTTTACCCATTTGGTCCCCCCCCAAAATAATCAAATTTAGTTAAGATTGAAAAAAATGGTTATGCAATTATTGCAATAAGAAGTCTAAAACTGTTCAAAGTGACCCCGTTCCACGGTACACGTGTGTGTGTGTGTGTGTGTGTGTGTGTGTGTGTGTGAAGGCGCGTGGCTTTGTGGTTAGGGCGTTCGGCTCACGATCGTAAGGTCGTGAGTTCAGTTCCCGGCGACGCGCTGTGTCCTTGAGCAAGACACTTTATTTGACGTTGCACCCGTCCACTCAGCTGGCAAAAATGAGTTTTACCTGTATTCCAAAGGGCCAGCCTTGTCACAGTCTGTGTCACGCTGAATCTCTTTGAGAACAACGTTAAGGGTGCACGTGTCTGTGGAGTGCCCAGCCACTTGTACGTTAATTTCACGAGCAGGCTGTTCCGTTGATCGGATCAGCTGGGACCGTTGTCGTGATTAGCGACGGAGTGCTCCTTACATATACATATG
>NC_068984.1:850317-856826 GCF_001194135.2 Octopus bimaculoides
TGTGTGTGTGTGTGTGTGTGTGTGTGTGTGTGTGTGTGTGTGTGTGCGTGTGTGCGCGCGCGTGTGTGGATGTGGACATAGTCCGCGCCCAAGAAACTTAAAGTAATGTGGTGCCGAACCAAACTGTTATTTAGTTCACAGATGAGATCCAAAGATTCTCCGTATAAAATACATCAGTGCTCAAAGGATTCAGGCTCAGACTCCGATGTCTTTACAGGAGACCGATTCCACAAGGTAAAGGAAGGCTGTGAGAGGGATCAGGTTGAGCAGGTACAGAAGCAGTTATGGCAATAAACAAATTAGACACATCAAATATATGCTAAATACATCAAATACAAAATATGTATCTATGTACAAATGCAGAACAAGGGAAAGCAAAAAGCGGAAACTTCCAAATGATGAATTTATTTCTATAAATTTATAGATGTTTATACTAATGGCTTCAACTTACACAGAATACAAATAACAGAGAAAATTAAAGGGGTGCAAGAAAAGTATTATAAGTCTAACAGCTGTGTCTGGGGGATTCGGCGATCTATAATAATGTTGGGAGATGTAGTTCACCATAATGTCCATGTATTTATACATATAAATGCATCATCTGAAAGTTTCCGCCTTTTGCTTTCTCTCGTTTTGCATGTGTACATAGATACATATTTTGTATTCGATGCATTTAATATATTCAGTGACCGTTAGAAGGTTTGTTTACATAGAGATATAAAGGGGTCAATGATATTATTCCATGGGCTTTAGGAGTTTCATTTAGCGAAGAGGGTGAATAAAAATGAAAGTAAATGAAACTCCTAAAGCCCATGGAATAATATCATTGACCCCTTTATATCTCTATGTAAACAAACCTTCTAACGCTCACTGACCATGTAACATCTCTGATCGTAAGTTACCTCATCATTTCGTTTTTGTCTTGCTATTACATGTTTTATTATGAACTCCCTGAAGAGAAATATTTGAGGAACCCCAACAGCTCTTTCTTCTTTGTGAAAGGGCTCTCATTTATTTTGAAACATGTGTAGGAATTAAAGGAACTTTTATTGACATGCGTTTTGCTCCGTTTATTATTATCTATCTATCTATATATATATATAATCCATACATGAGATCTAGAGATTCTACGTATAGAAGACACTTAGTAGTGCTCAGAGGATTCAAACTTAGACTCCGATGTCTTTACGAGAGATAATTTTTCAAGGCAAAGAAAGGCTATAAGAGGAATCAATTTGAGCGGGTATAGGGTTAATTATGCTGATAAACAAATTAGATGCATCAAATATATTAAATAACCCCACCGACCATCCTACTTCCCCCCTCTAATACAGCGAGCTCTTCACATTTAATCATTCCATCTTTGAACTTCTCTGCATTAAGATCTGAAATGTAAAATCTTCTCTACCGTAATGACGGAGGCTCGTCTTACCCAACGTTAATTGCATCCATACGGCTGCATATTGTGATGAACTACATCTACCAACTTTATTATGGATCTCCGAGCCCTCCGTAACAGCTGTTGGACACCTTTCTTCCTCCCTTTTAATTTTCTCTGTCATTTGTACTCTGCGTAAGTTAGACCTATTAATATAAATATATATTTATACTTAAAAACTCATCATTTGAAAGTCTCCACCTTCTGCTTTCTCTCGTTTATCAGGTAAATATATATAACATATTTTGTATTTCATACCCAAACTGTTATATCTAATGTATTTAATATATCTAATTTGTGTATCCACATAAATCCCTATATATATCCACCAGACCACCAGACCATCAGACGATATTATAGATCGCTGGGTGCAATGCATTTCCTCGAATTGTTTTAGCTTTCAAAAGATGCCAAGCAGCTGGTTAGGCGGACAGGCAGTCTCCATCCCTGAAAGGAAAGCCAATCCGTCTGCATTCCATAGAGAAGCTCTAATGTATACATCTCTACACGATGCACCTCCCCATCTAACATCGTCTGTTACCGGCCTTCACGCAGAAAGAGAGAAAATTAGATATTGCTGTATTATGTTCACCGACACAAATGTAGTAAGTACAACAGCATATTGTCAACTGGTTTTCATACTGCGAAGGCAATTGGGCTTGTCATTAGCTAATTATTAAGCATGTACAAATACATACATACATACATACATACATACATACATACATACATACATGCATATATACATACATACATGTATGTGCATATTCATGTGTGTGAGTGCGTTTGTGGAATTTAGGAGAAATTCGCCGCAATAGCATTATTATTAAACAGAAGAGCCAGTTTGCATGGTGATGTATAGAACTCTAATATTGTAGTAGTAAAGATTAATAGCAATAATTATTTTTATTGTCACTGATAATATATACACTTGTTCGTTGTCTACGACTAGACAATGTTTTGTGACTGTCAAAAATATGAAAAATGGAGCTACAGTAATTGAGTAAAGATGGAGTGAAACAATAAAAATGGTAAATATAAAAATGAATATTGCTCTGTCAATAATGGACTTATCAAGAAAAAAATAGTATTTGGATGTAACAATGGCGATGTTATGAGAAATATAAAACTGGATTTGTCTAAGCAGAAAGGACTGAAGCATCACGTGAGGGAATTTTGCTCATAACTCAATAATGTCAACATCTATACCATCAACTGCATTATCATCAAAGATACATGAATGATAATTAGATATTTAGCAACGAAGCACCAACAGAGAAAAATGCGTTGACGTCAGAATCAATTGAAGCGACGACAAAGATGTCTCGCTATACGTAATTTATTATTGTGGAAACCTCAGCAGAATTTGTTGGAATGTCATATATAATAGTGTAAACGTCATTGATAACTGCGTAGATATCGTATATGATTATGCTAGCTTGCTAAACATAATCATATCTGTACAATGAGGCTATCAATTGTTGGTGTTTAGTAAAAAGTTAACATATTTAACATGTCTATTTTAAGAGGGATTGGTAGACTGTGTTTCAGATACGTTAAGTATTAATCCACAGTTAACTCTATGGTCTTCATGAAGGAGACATCCTTGGTAGATAATTGCCCAATTGCTACGTCGTCTTCACTGAAAAGACAAATCTCTAAAACCACCGCATCACACCGAATGTACTTCTAGCAGAGTTTACTCTGTTGTAAGAATTCGGATCAAGTCTCTGGTTTGAGAATACCTTTACCCCTCCTTCCCCCTCCAACAGACATTGGTGCTCTGTAAATGGTCATGGGCGCAACGACACTCTTGCCTAAGGACATGATTTGGTATGCACGTGTTAAAGCATATATCACTGACGATGTCTAATAAGGTTAAAACATGTCTGCGTTATCCACTATACGTACAAAACGTCAGACCCACCTTCCACTCATATCTCTATTTCCATTTTTTATTTACCTGAATTTCGGAGTTTTTTTCCTTGCATTTTTTCGCAAAACTTATCATTAACATTTGTGATTTAGTCTTCTCATTATGGTTATAACTTTAATTGATTAAACATTTTGTTTGGATTCACAGTAATAAGTAAGTTAGTCTGCATTAAAACCGTAAAACAGTAAATATGTTAGTCTGCACCTAGCACCCTCGGAATATTCGCCCAAACCTTGGCCGTCAGCCTAGTTCGAGCCAGTACAACTGGCTTGAACTGATATTCCTATAAAGCATCGCCGATGTCTGGAATTATAACAGAAATCTAAGAACTCCAATAATTTATGGAGGCCGATTTGGTAGCTGACATTCTGTGGCAATGCGAGCAAATATTATACATAGCGCGTTCTTATATAGCGGGTAAATCTTTTATATATAGCGTGTAGATATTAGAATGCATCACAAGGGGAAACAAGTTGATTACAATGAAGAAGTAGTTGTTGATGTTTAAGCATCAAATCGCTCTAAATTGAATCGGTCAATGCTCAAATGTACTTCAACCATGTCTACCATGTTGACTGGTTTTCTTTTCTCCAGACAATGGACTAAATTATCCAATGTATTTGTCTCTTTTGAAGGCAATAATGTGAAATTTGAGGGAGATTTACTTGCTAGTTCTGGCAGACTGAATGATCGCCTCGTTGGATTGAATAAATAGATTTATATGGTGGTGGTGGTGGTGGTGGTGATAATAATGCTGTACGTTCAATAAGTGGATGGGAGGAGGCGTTAAAAGTATTTTAGTATATTATTAGAAGAGGGAAGAGGGAAAGAAAGCGAGCTGGCGAGCAGCCAAAGGACGTTCGGTTGAAGGCAGATTTCTGAAGTTTAGTTTCTGTTTCACTTTCAACGTTGGAAGCCATTGTCAACAGCAGAAAGTACAATGTGAATAATTGTATTTTAAAGAGACTTTATAAGAAACAATTTCACTTTTAAAATGTAAAAGTATCTTTGTTAACCAATAAATCTGTTTTTGTTTCGTTTTTAACAGTTTAATCTCCATATTAAGACAGACTTTTGATATGAATATAACGTTATTTATATTTCTGACATAACACTCTCGTTTAGATTCAAATTTCTAAGACACTGAGATGATTCCAGACAGGTTATTGCTGTTGTCATTGTTCTGTAGCCCCAGGTCAGTTCCGGTTGAGCAGACGTTATAATCTTGAGTCTATCAAATTTAACCATCCCATCTTTTTTGCACATCTAGGATTTACACAATAGGTGTAAAAGACATTGTCTACTTAGATGTGAGGGAGTATGGCTGCCATTTCTATGATGTCTAGTGACTATCGAGACGCTCCCTAGCGTTTCTTATAGAGAATGTTTAATGTAATGCTGACTCTAAAATATGTCATTTTAAAGGTCTTCAGATATCAGAAAATGTGTGAGACTCCATCTTTTATTGTACGACTATTTGTCGAAAATTTGAAAAAAAACTACCAGAAAAAGAAAAAAGAAACAGAAAAAAGAAATTACATTTAAGAAAGTAAAGGGAAAAAGTGAAAATGAACCAAGAGAAGCGTTTGTACAACGCTTAATCTCTTAGAAATAGCAAACTCAAACAATATTCGCATTACATCCTAGCGTTATTAAACTAAAACATGTAATATAATGAAATGATCAAAAACAAGAATGGGCATTGCTATATGTTTGATTATAGGTCAGCTGGATCAGGTACGGCCTGGGGTTAAACACTAGCACCAGCATATCAAACGTCATACTTAGTTTTCATTTGGTTAGAATGCATGGGAAAAGAAAGACTTGAGGAGAAGTAATTGAGAAGATAGACATAAGAGGAAGTCCGTTGTTTTATATAACGTTCAAAAGTTTGGTTAAAACGTTTCATAAGGAAATATAAAGAGTTTTGTTTATTCGATTCATATAAAATCCATGACTGGAGACGACAGCGAAGTAATGTATGGAAGTTGATTGTAACAAAGAAGGTTTATAATGTTGGTGTATTCAATGTGTGCGTGTATGTATGTATTACACACACACATACGAACGCAGATATATATTTTCTCTACTCTAGGCACAAGGCCAGAAATTTTGTGGGAGGGAGCCAGTCAATTAGATCTTCCCCAGTACGCAACTGGTACTTAATTTATCGACCCCGAAAGGATGAAAGGCAAAGTGAACTTCGGGGGAATTTGAACTCAGACGAAATACCGCTAAGCATTTCGCCCGGTGAGCTAACGTTTCTGCCAACTCGCTGACTTAGGAACTCAGATATATTAAATCTCTCATGTCAGGCCATGAAGATATGCTGTGTTTTATTTCTGTATCCGTTCTTTACATTTATGGAGTTCAGTCGGGTTAAAACTGGAACAGTCCTTCATTATGTTTCGATTCCTTGAATAATTTTCTTGTACTTTTATTCATTCCAGCCCAAGGGCTAGGACCATGCTAGAGCAGCACATTTAGTGGAGACGGGGAAGGGGAGAGGAGAGTTCATATCGATGTCATTAAGTCTAATTACTCAGTCTTTGATTACGGAAAGTGAATCGATTGCTTGTGTCACATGTTTTGAGATAACTACCACAGAGATTGACTGATGATCAGAAGAGAAAGACGTTGGGGCCTCGAGCGAAGGTCTTTATCTAGTAATTACGCAATCGCTTATAAACTTATAAGCGTGGTGAGGTCGATGTGATTGACGCACAATGTGAACTTCAGTAGATCGATTTTGGAAGACAAAAAGAAAATAAATAAATAAATAAAACAAAGGTAAAAAGATTCGCTAGAGAAACAGTAGGTGTGGGGAGAAATGTGTTATGAAGGTGTTTGATGGGGGGGGGTTAGAGTTGAGGCACGGAGAATGACAGAAACATGTTTATTCGATGGAACAAATTGAATGTGGTTTACACCAGCAGAATCGATGTTGGTGGCAGAGATAAGAAGCAGCTTGTGGTTGGTAAATGAAGCCTTGTTAATAAGATGGACGCTCTTTTAAAGGATGCCACATAGAAGATGTGTGTGACTGTGTGTGTGTGTGTGTGTGTGTGTATGTGTGTGTATGTATATATATATATATATGTGTGTGTGTGTGTGTGTGTGTGTGTGTGTGTGTGT
>NC_068984.1:858611-861111 GCF_001194135.2 Octopus bimaculoides
GAATCTTCTCCTAAAATTGGAGCGACATGCGTGCTAATTTGTGGACGTGCATAAACCACATTCACGTACACACACACACAAACATCCTCTGTTTTATAGATATTGATTAGTGTTGCTTAATATGTTTTGCTAAAATTGTTGTTTCTTTTCAGATATCATCAGAAAAAGGTAATCAAATTCATTAAAACGACAGATCTATCGGACTTTCAAAGAGGTCAAATTGTTGATGCTCGTATGGCAGGCGCTAGCGTAACGAAAACAGCCGAAATGTTTAGTATATCAAGAAGTACTGTCTCGAAAGTATGGCAGCCTTTGAGAAAGAGGGACAAGCCTCCTCATCGAAACAAAACTCCCGAAGAAAACCAACACTTTCACATAGGGACCGTCGGACTCTTACGGGAATTGTGAGAAAGGATCACAAAAGTACAGCTCCCAAAATTACTTCAGAGCTTAATGACCACCTCGAGCTATATCTTGGAAATCCGCTGGCGCAATGGTTTCCCTTCATGGCAGAATTAATAGTCAAGACTATTTAAGCATTTTATCTGATAAAATTCATCCTGTGGTTGCAGAACTGTTTCCAGAGGGAAACGCAATCTTTCAGGATGATAATGCACCAATTCACACAGCTAAAGTTGTTACTGAATGGCACAAGGAACGTTCTATTGAAGTTGAACATCTCATCTGGCTACCACAGTCCCGAGGTCTCAATATTATTGAACATTTATGGTGCATTTTAGAAAAACAAGTAAGGAGTCGATATCCTCCACCATCATCACTACAAGAACTGGAGACTGTTTCAGCTGAAGAATGGACAAAAATGTGTTCGCACGCGCGTGTACCTATGTATGAATGCATGTGTGAATATATGTGTGAATATATGTGTGCATGTGTGTGTAGTCATTATTTCCAAGTACTGAAATCCAATTTGGGAGCGTGTGCCACAAATATAACTGGTATTTGCCCTAATATTGTTGTCCCTCAACGCCGGTCATGAATTATAGCTATGAACCCTGCTATAATAGGACCAAAGCTAAAAGACTTTAAGGGTTTAAGACTTATAGAATAATTACTTGTGGCTTCATCAGAAAAGAAATGAGAAAAATCTTTGACCCTTTACTGCGGTGGTGGTGGTGGTGGCGGCGGTGGTGAAGGGTGAGTGAGGAAGAAGCCAAATCTCATGCGTTATCTTCAGAACTAAGAGTTGCTCTTTGCTTATACACCAGGAAAAGTGATGGTGTGAAACTGGAGGAGAATAGATTAAATCTGCCACCCTTAAAGATAACAAGGGCCCTGCATGTGGTTTCTAAACCGGGAGACAAGTCAAATGATGTCACCACGCACGCACGAACGTACGCATGAACGCGCGCACACACACACACACACACAACCATTCTAAAGTCAATAGAAGCGTACTGTTAATCCGAGGCTGTGGTGGAAGATATTTACAGAAGATGCCACCTAGACGGGTCGAACCCGGGAACATCTGATTGTGGAGCAAACTTTTGAACTCGGCTTCTATGTATGAATATGTGAGTGCTTGTTACATAAATATAGAGCTGTATGTAGTTTGGAGGACATTATAAGCAGTTGTCACATGATTCTGACTCGGTCGCACTCCGCATTGGCGTTCCAGCTACGACCATCCCATAATAAGATCGGGGCACCGATACTATTATGGGATGGTCATTATATGGAAGCGAGCGGAGCGTGTGTGTGTGTGTGTGTGTGTGTGTGTGTGTGTGTGTGTGTGTGCGTGTGCGTGAGTATGTGTATTCAAGACTGGTGAAAGAAATGGAACAGATAATACCGTTATGAAGACTTTGTCTAAATGTCTGCAGCTGGAGATCCCTCTGCCAAATGTAGCCAAGGACCCATGATATGCAGCCCTGACTAGTCCACCTGCTGGGTTTTCTGTCTGCCCAATGAATCCTTGTTATGTTTCCCATATATAAAGGTGTGACGCAACTACGAGCGATAGTATATAATGGTTGGTTATTGCTTTACTCCCGAAGCCTGATGCAGTAAAACGTTGCTAAACACTGATTTGGTCCTCCAAGTTGTGACGTGTGCAAAAGGGGAGCAGTAGTATTGCGTGAAATTATTTCTTGAGGAAAGGGGGTAAAATAAGCTGCATGTGACGGGGAATTAGAATTCTTTGTCTGAGAAACTGAAAGTATCCGACATTCGTTGATTAGAACCCTGCTAACGTGTGACGTCCATCCTTTTCTCCTGATCGAATGAAATAATAACATCGTAAAACTACGGCCCCTAGATAGAGAA
Organism: Octopus bimaculoides; assembly: GCF_001194135.2. Lineage (NCBI taxonomy): Eukaryota > Metazoa > Mollusca > Cephalopoda > Octopoda > Octopodidae > Octopus > Octopus bimaculoides. The sequence continues at coordinate 860,895 of NC_068984.1, forward strand.
TCCCAAAGAGATCAGAACTGATCGGAATTAGTAATTCTTCATCAAATATTTGGTGATGACTACCACCATGGGGTAACTCTTCAGAGTGAAATACCAAGTTCTTAACTAGTCACGTACACTGTTTAGTTTCAAATACGCGATTGTTAATACTTGTTAATATTCTCGTGAATACAAAGACATGGAATCTACTGAAGTGCATTTACTCAAAATTAACTTT
>NC_068984.1:865433-873106 GCF_001194135.2 Octopus bimaculoides
ATATATATATATATACATGTGTGTGTCTGTATAGGTGTGCGTGTATTATACCCTACAATTATCGATGAAACACCATTCTCTCTCTCTTTCACTCTCTCTCTTTCTCTCTCTCTCTCTTTCTTCCTTCCTCTTTTACCCAATTTTATATACACTTTGTATTGTATTTTGGAAGGACTTCAAGCGCTCCAGTTTGGGGAATACGTTGTCAACTGCCCTCATCCAACTCAGAGTTATGTGAACCGTTATGGAGTCTTCAGCATAGACATTCGACTTGCTGGTAATACAAGCAAGTCTTCAAATTATTCCCGGCATTCTTTAAAAAGAACTGACACGTTAAGTAATTTCATTCCTATAGTCCGGACGTATGAATCTTGTTAGAAAACATTGTCCACCTTGTTGCTCTCCGTCTGTTGCTCTCCATCATCTCGAATCAATGGCTTTCTGTCTTGTGTGTATCTGACGAATCTTTCCCTTTCTGACTCAGTTTCAATCAACTCTACTAATCCTTAGTATTCGATATTCCGCTCCACCCCAAACTCTTCTTATACGTCAACAGTTTGTTTACCGTCATCTCTGACAACGCTAACTCCTACATTGACATATGTTATCACCCTTCAATCCTTTCTGACCTTCCTCATAGAAATGTTAACTACACGAGACCTAAATGTCTCATGCAAAACCTGCCCCGATTTTCTGAACAGAAATCTCAAAAATATCGTTCAATAGGGTCACATCAATGTTGTCTCCTTCAACAGCAAAGCGACATGATCCCACCATATTCTAAAAGACAATATCGTTATACAAACGGCGCACCCCTAAACATGAACAGCTACAGCTAGAACCATTAAAGGTCACATCGCATAGGCTCTCTCCTTCTTAACGACATCAACCGAGAATACATCACAAAGACTGGTCCCCTTTCCCACTCATGACCTCAAAATACTTCATTCCCACCTACTCGTAACACTTCACGAATCTCATCTGCGACCCACAATGACGTGCCGCTCCTACATCTAGAAAGGTGAAGCTGGTGCTGCACACGCACAGATTGGAGCCAAAGAAAGGCTAGAATCAGATGTGATTGGCATCAAGTCACTCACCATCACACTCGAACTTCTGATCAACAAACATGCTGTATCCTCTCAAACTACTTCTTCTACCGCTACTATAATGGTCTCTGCTCTTCCGATCTGCCATATCGTTTTCATTCTTTCACTTCGCGATCACTCATCTCGTCTTTTATTCTCATCCACAACCTCATCACTCCCTCAGCTCCACACTGACCACTTTGTCCAGTCCTTCTTCTCACAGAGCATTTGAAATTTCCTTCTCCATCCCTTGCAGTTGTCCACTGTTCAAAGGGAGCAACAACAGCCCCCTTCTTACCAGTCACGGGGTCCAAGCGAACGCCATCCCTGAGAAAAGCTTCTAAACGAAATCAAGAAACAAACGAACAAAAAGAATCTACTCAATCTGGACTGACCCGGGACTAAGCATCATCGTCGTCGCCGTGATGGTCATCATCATCGTCATCAACAACAACAACAACAACTACTACAACAACTACAACGACTACGACAACAACAGCAACGATTCGTAGTCACAAGAAAAGATCGAATCCTGACGTTTGTCCTTCTCAGTCAATTTATGTCAATAAATCAAGTTCAGAGTTTGACGGAAATGGAATTAAAAGACCGAGGTCAAAGTCCTAAAAGAATCAACAGACAATTTAGGTTTGAAGACTCTTAAATGGCGGTCAAATGGATTTATTAAATAACAAGTCGAGAGCCGAAACCTTTATTTGATCGATTCTGCTTGTTGACATGATTCTGGTAATCTTTTTTGCCCTTAAATACAAACTTAGAATGCGGGTAGGATAGGGATATATTTTCTTATAATTGCACAAAATAAAATAAATCGAAGAGATATCCTATGTTCTGCCATTTTTTGCTTTTTCTTTTCAATATTGTTTACACCATCGTGGAATACTTGAAACTCTGTATATCTTCAAATTTTAAATTAGTAACGGATTGCTCTTTGATAGATAAATCAATCACATGTCCTGGATTTGCCAAAAGTTTAGCTTTGGTTGCTAAGAACTAAAAGAAATTATTAGCGTAATTATCAATCAATAAGTTGTTACATGAAAGTAAAAACAAAGAAGTACAATTACAAGTGACAATGAAAAGGAAGAAGTTCTAAGCATACCTTGAAAATCCTTTCTGGCTGCGCTGACACACGAAACAATATTCGCTATGTGACCCAAAACGGTCGCGAATAAGAGTAAGCCAAACATTAATTCAAAGATGATGAAAAGGTAAGCTCCAGTAGATCGTGGCATAGGGAGATCCCCTATGGTGGTCAGTGTTAAGGTACTCCAATAAAGAGCGTGTAGATATTGTTTCAGTACATCCGACTCGTCTTTAGGAAAACCCCAGTCTGCGGTTGCTTTGTCGATCTTGTAAACAATTATATAATAAAGACAAGCATTCCAGTGAAATAACGCCAGTAAATAATGCATCAACGTTGTGGTTCGGATTACATTCGGGTAATTGGTATGGCGTTCTGTCCTGTCTAAAAAAGTCCAGAATCTGTAAACTTTCACCAATCGAAAACCACGTAAAATTGAACAGAATCCAATGGAAAGGTATAAAAAGTCCAAAGGTAAGAGGCATAAACAATCAATATAAAATCTAGTTGTGTTCATATAATGAATCCTAAGTTTGGTAGCATCTGTTTGGAGCACGCCCTCATCAAGGAATCCTGTCCGAAAATGGAAGGCGATGTCCAAGATATAAAGAAAATCAGCTGTGTAGTCCAACGTGAACCACAGGTAAGTAGTTTCTGTACGAATTTCTTGGAAAGCAAACCTGTAAATAAGGACCCAAAAATTATACAGGAATGCAATACTGACCACGGCAGACCACCAATAAGATAACCGCCCCGAAGGATCGAAAACGAATGTCCACTTACAACCACTCTTATCGCTACTATTGGTTGAGGTCTCGATGCGTTCTTGCTGCCGTTGTCTTTTGTTACCAAAAATTTGGGTGATTTCTTTCTTGCGTTGTTTACGAATCTCTCGGGTGGTAACAGGTTCCGTCGGACGAATCTTGCGCATCAAAGCAATATCTTCGCCTGATCTGGTGCGCTGTTTTGCTTTGTCAATACGATTACTTACAATATCAAGAAGACTTTGTTTAGATGTAGATTTACAAGTTGTTTGTTCGACAACTTTATTAGAGTAAACTGGAGACGGTAGCGACAATTGCGAACTCAAGCGTTCCCCTATCAATTTTGTACGGTCTGACGGAGAATGGAAAACGCCAACACCTGGAAGCAAGCGCGGGCCGTTTACGGTTACAGTGACACTTTGCTCAACATCTAATTCGCTGGGTTTTTTCTCGTTACTGTTATCTCGACTAACAATTGCAATTTCTTCCAACTCATCATCTGTCTGTTCCTCGGCGCATGGAGTGTACTTAACAGCCAAAATCGTATCACTCGTTCTCCTTCTAGTCAGGACACTGGACATTTCGCGTCGACAACCAACCACTGCATATTACAAGGGATAATGGGTTTTTGCACAGTAAATAAGTATTTATGAGTGACTGAGTGCCCCTTTCAAAGTATCTGTGTGTATGCGCGTGGGTGTGTGTGTATGCTCCCCGTAATACATGTGTAATGGTGTGGTTATACATAGATACAATATCAATATAAAATATAGATTAGAAGGCTTTCATACAGATATTTGCCATTGTTTATCTGATCCTTGATTTTTTTTCTTTTTATAAAAAGGCAATGCTGAATTTTTGTACTTTGTCTTGTCATTTCAAATTGTCTCCGATTTCAAACGTGAAAGAAAGATTAATATTTTAAAACAATGAACGTAGCAAGAATTTGCACCCGACCTCTAGAAGTTAAGGAAACAAACCTTAAATGTCTTTTGATATTAATGGTGTTGTTTTTAACCTTTGTGGAAATTCTGTCGTCGACAGAAAACAAGTGGAAATTTATTTTAATTAAATTTTGTAAATATAAAATTCAAACGATGCAATATTTCATAATTCAATTTTTTATGCAACACTAAACTATATTTGCATGCACCTATGCATATAGTGATGCAGCTTGGCATTAATATTTACATATATGCATATATGTGTATATGTACCGACAGACATGCATACATATATATGTTTACATATACACGTGCATCGTGTTAGGAATATACAAACTGTTCTATAGTCGTTTCATACATATTGTCGCTGATTGTGGTTAAAATATTAATGATTATATTTCAATTAATGATTGATTTGCAATTCCTTCTCCCCCATCGTTTACTCGCCCCCGTCTCTTTCGTTCCATTTTCTCACCGTCCTCTTTCTTTTCCCCCCTTATTCTCAGTGTGTCTATAAACGTGATCTTTGTACCTGCTATTTACAGGTAAATTCGACGAAGAAACTAAGAATGAAAAAAAATCAAAATACCAAAGCTAAACAGCTAGGTATCCGTGTGTGTGTGTGTGCGTGTGTGTGTGCGTGTGTGCGTGTGCGTGTGCGTGTGTGTGTGCGTGTATGTGTGTGTGTGTGTGTGTGAACGACAGAGAAAGATCTAATTGCAAAAAAGTGATGCTATTTGAGCGAAACTCGAGAATTACTTTGTTTCCTTGCAAATACCTGACGGGCCTGGAGGGAGAGACTTGTCCACATGATCACTTAGCTCTTACGCCAGCTCTCTACCACCCCTCCGGTTTTCGTTTTTTGACACTGCTTTTCCTGCCTTTCACACTGTCACATACACACACACACACACATTCACACATACACGCACTCACACACTCATACACACTTACACTCACACGCACGCACGCACACACACCTAAGAGAGCTCTCTTAGTGAGATGAGCACCCACGCAGATATGGACTCATTACACCAAGGTGTCTCACGTAACCACACTCGGCAGCTCCAACCATTTATGTACAAACACACACACACTCATACATACATACATGTATATATATATATATTTATATATATATTAGGAGAGAGAGAGGGAGAGAGAGAGAGAGAGAGAAAGAGAGAGAGAGAGATGTAGATAGGTAAGTAGGTATAGAACGAAAGGGATTGCTAGAGAGAAGAGGGAGAGGGCGTAGAAACAGAGAGAGAGAGAGAGAGAGGCTGTAGGCGTGGAGGGGGAGGACAAATTAAATATTGTAATAAATAAAGGAATTACCACCGGTTGCAGTTTAGTTAATTACACTAATTATTATGCTTGAAATGTTGTTGTTGTTACTGTGACTGTTGTCGAAGAATCGACTTTAATTAAGATCTGGGTTTCTTGTCCTTTTCACTATTTCTCTTTTCAAATTCTGTGCTTATCTACCTTTTAACACATTTCTAAATCATAAAACCAACAACAATTAGGGTGACGATGATGATGATGATGATGGCAGTAGTAGTAGTAGTAGTAGTAGTAGTAGTTGTAGTAGTAGTAGTAGTAGTTGTAGTAGTATGTTACACACCAGCGCAGCAGCTGTGTGCAAGTATGGAGAGATAGAGTGGGGGAGAGAGGGGGAGAGGGTAAGCAAATGAATGAGCAAGAGATGAATATAGAAAGGGTGGTGACGGTGGTGGGGAGAGACACCAGCACCACCACCACCACTGCTACCGCCACCCACGTCACACTGGGGTGGTGTAAGGACAGTTTGAAAACCGTGGCTAGTGGCAGCTGTTTAAGGTCTTTCTTAGAGTGTCTCTATTGCCTGGTTGGCTGGTTGGCTGGCTGATTGGCTGGTTGGCTGGCTGGTTGGGTGGCTGGTTGGCTGGTTGGCCTGGATGACGAGGAGGAGGGGGGGGCTGGGTTTGATCGGTCTTTGTTATTGTCGTTTATTCCAATCACAGCAGATCAATCGACATCATCATCATCATCATGGCTCTGGTCATCGCCGTTTCCAATATCAACACCACTAGCAGCAGCAGCAGCAGAAACAACAATAACAGCAGCACCGTTAGCAGCAGCAGCAGCAGTGCAGTCACAATGGACGGCGGGAGTAGCGCAACACCAACTGTAGCAACAGCGGTGCTGATGGCGCCTGTTAAAAACAACACGCACTTGCTACCTCTCACGCACCAACAACAATGTCAGCGTTGATTGAAACTACAACTACACTTTCTCTTGCTGCTCTTATTTGTTCTTGTGTGTGTGTGTGTGTCCGGGCTATCCCAACCTCTGTCGTACGTATAAGATGTTTGATGTTCCTAACGTTGTTGTGGTTATCAGTGCAACATGCAACGTGGTGGGGGTGCAGTTGAAGGAGAAAACGCATGTATTTCTAATTTTGTCTATGTATGTATATGGGGGTACATATATAGTTTCTGGGTGACTATAGTTGTTAAGCTGTGTGTCTATGGGGGGGGGGTCTGTCTGTCTGTATGTATGTATGTATGTATGTATGTATGTATGTATGTATGTATGTATGTATAACGAGCCTATGTATGTTGCAGACAAGAAGAATCCAAATTTCTAAGCAGAGCTTAGCTTTGCAACAAAGTGGTTTGTGTTGGTGTTTCGGTTACTTCCGTTTCAATTTATTCGAAGCAAAATATTAAAACGATGATGATGATGATAATGCTGATAGTTTAAAAAACTACTGGTTGTTTACTATGATAATTACAACCAATTATTATTTACATTAATTAAAGCCTTAACGAATTAGCTATCAAACCAAATGGTTGGAGTGAAGAAGGACCAAATTTCACGCGAATTCTTTCGCAACGTTCGAACTTACGAGAAATGCTGCCGTTCTTCATAAGCTACGACTCTGACTTTACGTTCATAAATCTTCCGAGTCATTATTTCTTGTTTCGTGGTTATTATTATCATTAATAACAATGACAATAGCTTGTTATTGTTGTTTTATTGTTGTAATAAAAGCACAAGGAATCTCTTTCGCAGAATGGGAGATTTTTTCTTTTCTTTTTTTCCTTTTGGCGTTTGAACGTGTTCTGACTAACCAATGTTGATTAATAATCAACCCTAATTCGATCGGTAAAAAGCCGGCTTCTTGGCAAGCATCTTATCTTTGCAAAACAAACACAGTCGTCATTCAATCTGCTTGTCTGTCTGTCTGTCTATCTATCTATCTATCTATTTATCTACCTACCTACCTATGTGTCTATATCTCCACCCTCGATATAATAAAATTAATACAGCCACAGATTAGCAAATATATGTATATGTGATGAAATATAGTAAAATGCACGAGAAAGGAGAAAAGAAGGGAGAAAGAAAGCTAAAAACCTTGTAGTTTCTTAACTGCTAAAACCGTTTGCCATTCCCTGCCGTCTCAATTTAAAGTCGTCTTTTGAGCTGTCTTTAGTCGGCGAAGATAATTAAGCAAATATATAAAATAATAGATGCACATGGGAAATATATTGACTGCTGTAGGAATATTATTGGGATCAAGTTGGGTCGTTGTTGCTGTGGTTAGAGTGTTTAGGGATTTGTGGTCGAGATCTCTCGTGGTTGTTCAGTGCGTTTGAGGAAAAACTGTGTCGATTCGCCGGGACCGGGTTTCGTGAAAACATGTGTGTTTGTGATTGCGTGTAAATGTATGTGAAAAGAAGTCCTGCCGTTGAAGAGACATGGTGGTGGTGGTGGTGGTGGTGGTGGT
>NC_068984.1:873710-876210 GCF_001194135.2 Octopus bimaculoides
GACAAAGAAAGGGGTTGTTTTTTCTTTCTTTTTTTCTCCCTTTTACAATCTTATTTTTTCTTTTCTTTTTTTTTCAAAAACCAATTTATAAAAGAAAAGTTCTTATAAACATGAAGCGAATTGATACACGATCTGTATGTGTTTTTCTATATACACAGACACAGAAATGGATGGATTGATGTATCTGTGTATATATGTGTGTGTATATATATGTGTGTGTGTGTGTGTGTGTGTGTGTGTGTTTACTATATCACTCCTTTTCTTCAGCACGTTCCTGGATGTTGTTTTACGTGCTTTTTTCAACCAGTTGTCATGTGTTTTATTTTCTGCATTCTTGACAACGAACGAATATGCAGTCGGAACGAAGAGACAGAAACGGTTATTCCAGCCGGCCTGTCCGTCTGTCCAGAGCCTGGCTAGTTTTTGTCATCGATTTCAGTATTACAGAAAATATTTAAACATCACACTAAATCCATGCACATAAGACTCTGCAGCCGAGGTATCCATAGAATTTCATCTGTCAGTTTGCATGCTTATAATAATATCGGCATTATTGTTGTTGGTGGTGGTGGTGTTGTTTGTAGCTGTGTATATATAAATCCGAAACGGCAAAATATAATCCTTGCGAACGTTGCTTTAACATCGGAATTGAATCAAAGAAAAAACAAAATATAAAAAGATTAAAAAAGAGGAAAGAAGAGCGTGCTCTGTCTATGTGTTGGTCGCATGTCGCCGCCATTTGGCGCTGTGTCGGAGTGTTGCAATGGGCATAGTGTACGTAGATAAGATCCATTTACCAGGAGAGAGATGTGACGGCGGCCGCAGACACACGTATATAGCCATTGCACGTAAATTCATTTCCCATCGTGTAAACATCACTGCCTCCTCCTCCTCCTCCTCCTCCTACTCCTCCTCCTCCTCACAACGTGTTGATTTCTGCTTAGTTGTTGTTGTTGTTGTTGTTGTTGTATTTCACCTCCGTCACTTCCGAACATCTCTCCTCAACATGGCTCGATTCACCAACCTACACTCCGCTAAAATTGTTTTCCTTTCCTTCGCTAATACAGATTACAGCTTCATTCATTCATTCATTCATTCATTCAATCTCTCTTTCTTTCGTTCTCTCTTTCATTCATTCATTCATTCTCATCTTTCTTTTTACATTAGTTACTCTTTCAACACCACCACCACCATCGCCTCTATCAATTCTCTCGCCCTTCTCTTCCTCACTGCTATCACCACCACCACAGTCATCATCATCATCATCATCATCATCATCACAACCGTCCTTCGTTAATTATTGTTGTTGTTGTTGTTATTCAGGCTAAACACAGTTTGAGTTTATTATTAAATAAAAACTTCAAATGCCGCCGAGGTCGACTTTGCCCTTTCAGGGTCGATAAAATAAGTACCAGTTGGACACTGGGGTCGACGTAATCGATTCATCCCCTCCCCCAACATCGCTGCCCTTGTGGCAAAATTTGAAACCATTATTATTATTGTTGTTGTTGTTGTTGTTGCTGTTGTCGTTGTTATACGGGGGTGGAGGGGTCGATATAATCGACTTGACCTCTCCTCACACCCCCCCCCCAAAATTCCAAGCCTTCTGCCTAAATAGTAGAAACGATTCTCGGTGGTGGTGGTCAGCTGGCACAGTCGTTACCGTGTTGGGCAAAATGCGTTGCCGCAGTTCGTCCGTCCGTCTCTGAGTTCAAATTCCGCCCGAGTCAACTTTGCTTTTTATCCTTTCGGAGTCGATAAATCTAATACCAGTTGCGTACTGGTGTCGATGTGATCGACTTACCCTCTCCCGCCAAATATCAAGCCTTGTGCCTTTAGTGGAAAGGATCATTATTATTATTATTATTATTATTATTATTATTATTATTATTATTATTATTACAACAGTGAGTTGTAGAATCGTTGCCGCACCGGACAAAGTGCTTAGTGGTAATTTTTCCGGCTTTACGCTCTGAGTTCAAGCGGCACCGAGGTCAACTTTACCTTTCATCCCTTTCGGGGTCCATAGAATAAAGTATCATTTATGCACCGGGGTCGATTTAATGGACAACCCCCACCCCACCCCCGAAATGTCAGGCCTTGCACCGATAGGATTATTGTCGTTGTTGTTGTTGTTGTTGTTGTCGTTGTTGTTAAGGCAGCGGTCTGGCAGCATCGTTAGCATGCCGGACGAAATGCAAAGCGGCATTTCGTCCGGCTTTACGTTCTGAGTTCAAAACTCTGATAAACAACAAATACCAGCCGAACACGGGGGTGGGGGCGGTCGATCTAATCAACTTTGCCCCTGCCCAGAAATTGCTGGCCTTGTGTCAAAATTTGAAATCATCATCATTATTATTATTGTCGTTATTATTATTATTATTGTTGTTGTTGTTGTTGTTGTTGTTATTATTATTATTATTATTATTATTATTATTATTATTATTATTATTGTTGTTGTTATTGTTGTTATTATTATTATTATTATTATTATTGTTGT
>NC_068984.1:878223-880723 GCF_001194135.2 Octopus bimaculoides
GTGTGTGTGTGTGTGTGTGTGTGTGTGTGTGTGTGTGTGTGTGTGTGTGTGTGTGTGTGCATACATCTATCCACGTATACATATGGCTATACCGATGGACAGATTGCTGATTGGCACGTTTCTCCTCTAACCGAGTTTCGTCTGAATATTTGTGTGTCGGCGAATCTATTTGATTAGCTTCGCATTCGTTCGATCACTCTCTCATTCTTTCTTTCTTTTGCCGTTGTCTCCGCTCTTCTGTTCAGAACCGTGCACCACATCACATACACACATCGGCATAGATACTTACACACACACACACACACACACACACACACATGTATAGACATAAATGTATACATATACGTGTGTATATATATATACACACACACTCACTTACACACAGACATACACACACATACACACAGATATATCCCACATCCCACATCCTACGATGGTGCCCCAGCATGACCGCAGCTGCATGGCTGAAACGAGTAAAAGAGTGTATATATATATATATATATATATATATATATATATATATATATATATATACATATGTGTATGTATGTATGTATGTATGTATATATGTATGTATGTATGAATGTATGTATGTATATATATAAATATATATATACATACACACGCACACAACATATATATATATCTATACGCACCTTTGCATATGCGTATATTTATACACATAAATAAGCATAAATATATATCGATACATATACATACATATGTATATATATATATACATATGCTTTATTTAAAAGCAGTATGTACATATGTGTGTGTGTATAAGTACACACCCGCACGCACACACCTGTACATGGCAAAATCCCTTTAAGGTCCTCTTTAATCGCGCTGCGTTTAAGTTACGTTTTCCCTCGTCCCCCCTCTCTCTCTCTCCCCTTCTCTCTCTCTCCCTCTCTCTCTCTCTCTCTCCCCCTCTCTCTTACTCCATCTACATGTCTAACCATAACAATGTGTTGCGCTCTTATTTCTCGTCTCCTCTCTTTTTGTCTTTTATTTTATCCATTTCTTCTTATTCTTATTATTATTATTGTCAGTTAATTTCTTGTTTCTTATTAAAACACTCTTGTATTTTCGTTTTGTCTCTTCGTGTTTTGTCCTTCTTCGTGTTGTTGCTGTTGTTGCATGTTTTTCTAAATAAGTCAAGGTGCAGGAGGAGATGGTGCAGTTTTTGGCTAACATATGGTGCGTTGCAATTTGGAAATGGTAATCACCGACGGAAAAATAGTCCGTGGAAGGTATTCGTCCAGTTGTGAAGAGACACTCGACGTTTGAAACGGACCAACACGGAGCGAATGACGCAGGGAGACATAGGGAGAGAGAGAGAGAGAGAGGGAGGAGAGAGAGGGAGGAGAGAGAGGGAGGAGAGAGAGGGAGGAGAGAGAGAGACAGTGAGAGAGAGAGGGGGGAGAGAGACAGAGAGGCAAAGAGAAATAGAGGAGACGGGAGGGGGCGACAGAGAAATAAAGAGAGATAGAAACACATAGAAAGATAGAAAGACAGAGATGCCGAGAGGGACAATGAAAGACAGAGGGAGAGAGAGACGAAGAGACGGGGAGAGGGAGGAGAAAGGGATACAGAAAGACAGAGTGACGAAGGGACAAGGGTACAGAGAGAGAGAGAGAAATACGGAGATAAAGAGATACAGGGATACCAAGAGAAACAGAGATAGAAATGCAGAGAGATAGAGACGAAGGAAGAGGGTTTAAAAGGAGAGATAGAGAGAGGGAGGGAAGAGAGAGAAAGAGAGAGACAGAGAGAGTCAAAGTGACTCAGAAGAGAGAGAGAGAGAGAGAGAGAGAGAGAGTAGAGGTGAATTTGTAAGTCGATGCAAAGTAACAAGTTAAGGGTTAAAATTGGTTTTATTATATTTGAAATGAATGTCTTGAGTTGATGAAATATGTCGGACAATGGTCAGTTGCAGTTTAATAGGGACCCCGGTGGATGGAGGAAGGGGCCAACAAAAGAAGAGTGACAAATTTTAAGTTGGAAGGAATTTATTGAACTCAAATCGATTTTGAAAATAAGGTAAGAATAGAAGGTGGGGGGAGGGAATGAGTGAGAGAAAAGGGAAGAAGTAGGGAATATAGAGAGGGAAACGAGAGGGAGGGAGGTATTGAGAGGTTGGATGGGTGGAGTGAAGGGAGAGGGGCAACGTATCATAGGAAAAATGTTGGGTGGGAAAGAAGGGACACGAATGAACACACACGCACCACACACAATGGAGTATAAAACAATTGAACGTGATCCAGCAATGTTATCAAACCCACTCTCCTGATGATGTGACGGTACACAGCTGCTGGTAGATCTTATTTATGTAATTATTTCTATAATATTTTATTTAATAGAAGGATATGGAGAACTCAGTAACTGACAGCTGATACTATTGCACAGAAACAACTGTTGCGATTAGTGATTAAAATCTGTTCCTTCCATCTTTTCTGGTTTCATCAATTTATAACCTTCCAATAGTCAGAGTTTA
>NC_068984.1:881890-884939 GCF_001194135.2 Octopus bimaculoides
GGAGAGAGAGGGGGGGGGCGTATTTTAGAATTTCAAGCAAATACAAATTCTTTGAATCTGTTCACGAAGTACCCATTGTCTCCATTTGCAAACAGACTGGTAGTTCCAGCGACATTAACATAACTGTAATGGCTTGCCTTGTTAGCTCAGTCTACCTGGCTAACAATAGGTACAGCGTAAAAAGGCAAAGACCAGTGTACCGGTTCTTTTAGAATAAAAACAAGGAACGAAAAGGAGAGAAGGTTGGGAGAGGAAGGAAGGAATTTATGGAGAGGGAATGAGACGAATGAAATAAGAAAAATATAGGAAAGACGAAAGAAAGGAAAGAAGGAATATTTGAAGAAAGTGGAACGGTATTGTTTGTAGATGAAAGTATGACAGTGATGAGGAGATCTTTCCTTTGGGAAACATCAGGGATTGGGAAGAAATGGTAAAGTGACTCGCACACCCCAATCCCGCCTTGCTCCATATTTTGGTTGATTCAGTCTTTTGAGAAAACAGGAAGTAAAAAGAGAAATGGAGGGGGGGGGAGAATTACTGAAAGAAAAATAGTGAAATGTGTGTGGAGGGGGAGAAGAGGAATAGAATTAGTGTGAGGTAGAGGGGAGGTGGGAGGAAAGTTTCAGGAATAGAAGAACTGAGACAAGGTGGGGATGGAGGGGGTAAGGACTACTTGCAGCAGGGTGGGAATGGGGTGGGAGACTATATTGTAAAGAAGAATTAAAGGAGGGGAAAGTAGTCTATACATAATAGATTGATTGATTATCTTCGATCAATTTTGATAGAATTTATGACTAAAACGAAGACAAAAGAAATTTTTTTAAAAACATTTTTTAATTAAGTTTGTTATTCTGTTGTTGTTGTTCTTCTTCTTTTTGGTGCTCGAAGTTTTGAACTCGTCTTTTATTTCAAGACTTCTTGGCAGAAGATGAAGAAAGGACACACTTGAAACAGTTCCTCCGCTTTAGTCACGTGACTCAAATCGTTAATTATATGCGGATGACACATCCTAGATTGTTGACATGTTGTTGTTGTTGCTGTTGTTGTTTTGCCTCAAGTCAGCCTTGATTAAGCAGACCCAAAATCAGAGGGATTTTAGCCGTAACCATTTCATATACGAGGGGTGCCTTGTGCCTCATATTCAACATAGCCTTCTTTATCATAGTAGCGTCATTCAAAGGACTTTCGGTTGCTAGTTTTAGCAGACCCAGTGGGCCCGCAGAGATTCTCTCTCTTTACCACTCGCAGTGATCCATGATTATCCATGACCCTTTCTACTAAGACCCTTTCTACTAGGCAGGCTCAGACATTGTACAGAAGCTGTACAAAGGAAACGAAACTTGGATGCATTGACTGTTACACCGATTGCATCACGTTGGCTTGTTCTTATGCCGGCATATCGAGCCCTACTCGTGCACCAACCTGGATGTACCCACCAATGGTAGCAGCGACAGCGGCGGCGGCGGCGGCGGCGGCGGCGGTGGTGGTGGTGGTGGTTAAAGATAAACTCAAAACCTGAATATAACGACGGTTTTGTATTCCAGCAGACCCCTTAGTCGAGGGAAGATTGGTACTCGGAGAACTGGCAGTGAATTGCTTGGAAAATACACAGACTGTTGAATGGTCATTCACTTGCACAACAAAACAAACAAATTAACAGATATTAAGATTTATTCTGATGGCATCACATCACATTGGACTCAATATATTGGAGAATATCGATGGGAGATTTAGGAGATAGAAGAGAGAAAGATGGAACCGGAATGTAAACACGAATTGTGTGTGATAGAGATAGGAGTTTTGCGCATAGAACAGGGTGGAGAGCTTTTATCGTTTGCTCTTGCTTGATGCACGAATTGAAAAATTGGTTAAAAGAGGAATAAGAAAAGAGAATGGTGTGAGTAGGAAACATCAAAGATGACGTTGATTAACAGTGAAGAATGTATAAAGTTGTAATGGTTTAAGGGAATGTCATTAGCTTTAGTACTTCTGTGATTTTTTCGTTTGGGATGTGTACAACGATCGGGGGGGGGGAAGAGCTTTATAATACAGCATAAAGATCTTTCCTAGAATAACGTTTTATGGAATTTGAAATCTCGTTGACGAAATTCCCTTTGCTGATGATGTTGGAACGACTAAACGTAGAAGATAGCATTTTAGACTTAAAGATTTTCAATAAAAAAGCATGCGACATTAATGGTTGAAAGAAGAGAAGGAAGTTCTAAAGTCGATTCAAAACTTCTTTCTTTAGTTGCAACTTAAAGAAGCCGAAGTTATATTCTCCCAATTTTACTGCTCTTAGTCTTCAACCGAATTCCGTCGTTGTCTTCATTGGCAGTAGTAATGTGGTACATATATTGGAAGTTGGCTTCATAGAACTCCGTTAAATACAGGAGAGAAACGTGGATAACACATAATATATAGATAAGTGACAACAAAGTAACGGAATATAGCAGTTAAAGTGTATGCAATTGGCCTCTGTTGCTTTTTGATCATTCATTTCAGCCGTATAGTTTTTAGAAGCCTCAATCTCCAGCTTGAACAGAGACAAGTGACAATAAAAGCCAAAGCGGCCATGACAGAAATAAATGTGAATAACGAGTGGACAGATCTACCACATACACACACAGAATTGTACACACACACACACACACAGGCATCAGTAAGCTATAACTACACAATGCACATCACACACATCTGCAATTGGTTATTGACACATGGTCAAGAGCTTCGCTTTGTAATCACGTGCCTTCAGGTAGGTTTGATCCCAATGCATAACAGCTTCGCTTCTACTCTATTACCTTCCGGTATTATTATTATTATTGTTGTTGTTGTTGTTGTTGTTGTTGTTGTTGTTGTTGTTGTTGCTGTTGTTAGCAGCGGCGGCGGCGGCAGAGAACTGCCAGAATCATTAGCTCGTCGCACAAAACGCTTTAGTCGCATTTCTTCTGACTTTACGTTCTGAGTTCAAATACCAGTCGACTTTTCGTACTTATATACAATATTATATATGTATATATATATATATATATATATATATATATATATA
>NC_068984.1:884949-889504 GCF_001194135.2 Octopus bimaculoides
ATATATATATATATATATATATATATATATATACATATATGGCTGAGCACTCCACAGACTACTCATTTTTGCCAGCTGAGCGGTCTGGAGCAATGTGAAATAAAGTGTCTTGCTCAAGGAAAACAGAGTTTATCCTACGAACCTGGTCAAGTGAGCAAGCTTCAACCTCAACAGTTTATACTTTATGATAAAATCTGTTGTCACAGCAACGCTTCAAGATAACGTAATTGAAAAGAAAAAACACGTCTATTGCGACGGCAATTTTAAAAGATGTTGTGCAAACCAGCAGTCTTCTTTCCGTCACATCAACATAAGTAAAATCACAAAGTTTTCTAGCTACATACAGAGCTTGAAGACCAATTGCACACCATATACCATCAAATGGAAAAGCGTGGAGAAATCTAAACGATATGTAAATGGATCTAAGAGATGCAACTGTTACATAACTGAAAGATCTCACATTCATTAGAGCTCCAAGAATACCACCACAGTACTTAATTCCAGATCCGAAATTTTCAGAAAATGCAAACATATGTACAAATTTCTTTTGACGAACTGAAGGACACCACATATACCAGACTAAGCAACTGTCCCCAGATTTTAGACTCCCTCCGTTGAATTATTCTACACCAACTAATTTAATATTTCTACAAAGAGGCGTAACACTAATTTTCTTTCTTTTCTTGTCTGTTTTCATTCACCCTTTGTCTTCTTATTCTCTCTTATTCTTTCTCGTTTTTTCTTGTCGATTCTGATATATCAGTGTCCTATTTTCAAATGGAACAAATCATGTGCCTAGAGCTTGAAGAATACTTGGAAACATAAGGCACATTATATAAATCTGCCTAACCACGCGTCTCAATGGCAAGAAATTATTATTAGGGCTATATTTTAATATATATATATATGTATATATATGCATGTGTGTGTCTGTGTGTATGTGTGCGTGTGTGAATCTATGAGTCTGTGTATGTGTGTGTATGTTAGAGAGAGAGAGAGAGAGAGAAAGAGAGAGTATGTATATACATATATCTATATATATTTCTATATTCTTCCAGTGTGTCTCCCACACACGTCGTATTTTCTTCCTGTCTTCCGTTCCATATAACAAAACAGAAATGGATACTTTTCCTCTTCATCTCTCGAAGACATAATAAAGAATAATTTTCAGCATCGCAAAAGATACCAGAAGCATCTTTCCAGACAACTGAGGATGGGTGATAATAAATGGATGAACATATTATCAGAAGAATATCATGATCCAAAGCGGAGCCCGTGAAAAGACAGTCGGGTAGATGAAGAGGCAGCCTGCCGGTCCTCTGTTTCGAAGTTATAAATGCCATGAACAACCAGTACCTGATTGTGTGACGATGTTTATGACAAGGGTTCCCAAACTTGGTGACATTTTAATGAATGACACATTTTACCTTTAAACAAATATTTAAAAAAAATTTGTCCTGCTTTCAGTCATTGTTTTGGGGCCATTGTTTTGGGGCACTGTGTTTGAGGATTTAGCCAATCGAATGGAAACCTTACAGATTTCATTGTAGTGCATATTTTAGTATTCCAAAGAAAACTAAAACATTTAGTATGGAAGCTTTATAAATATCAAAATACAAACGAAAACTATAAACGGAAACAAACATATGAAATACGAAATATGACAAGATAACCTTTAAACAAGTTTAAACCCAACGACTGCGACTTTATAAGTTCTGATGATCACTTACTACCGAATGCAAACCACGGCAACACCACTTTCACCACTCAGAAGATGTGAGCGAGAGAGTGCAATGAGACGTTGGTGTTTAAGGTTATTTTTTCAAACTAAACTAGACTAAAGGACTGATGAGGAATTGTGGAAATTCTTTGATAAGAAAAAGAAAAGATTAGATTCGAACACATTTGTATCTTTAATACACGTCGCCCATCACTAATCTTGCATCACAGTTACCCGAAGGTCGCCGACTTAGTGATTTTGACGAAATACAGAGTGGTCAAATTAAAATACATCAAACCCCAAAACAATCCAACACATTTTACCTTTACAACACTGTCCATAGGTCAGTACGAGTTGGTTAATAAAGAAACAGCCTTCAAAAGGCACGTCAATAACGAGGTCGCGAATGGCGACGAAGGGGCGTTGACAAACCTTGTTGACTGATTGATTGGCAAAACGATTAATCAAACAATCGATTAGTTAACTGGTTCAGTAATTAACCAAGTATTAAATAAAAAAAGCAAAGAAATGAAATAGAAACAGTGCATGTGTTTATTATTAGAGTAATGACCCTCCCGAAATACAACGAAATATGTTTCAACACATGAGTTCACATCAAGAATATTCCAAACCAAATACAGAAATGAAATTTTTAATGAAAAATTAAGTGAAATTTTAATGACTTTCACACAAAATGTCCATTATGGCCGCTTCCAAAATGAAGTGCTGGAAATTTAAAACGAAGAATTTTTCTGTGCCTTGTGGTGAAGGGTGACGGAATTGGCATCTTCTTGAGGTGAATGTACCTCATATTTGAATATATGATTTTAAAAAATGTATCAAGTATCGAAAATGTTAATGCCTTAGTATTTGATAATTTTTTTCAAGAAAAAATTCTTCAGATTTGGTTGCAGTAAATATTGAGTTGTGGCTCTCATGCCGATGTTTTAGTAAATGAATTATGCTTCACAACAAACCTTATTGTGTAACATATTCATAAACAATTTACATTTTACCACACATTCCAACAGCAACAGATTCTACCTTAGTGACCATCTCGGATTTTTACTACGGTTTATTATGTGGTGAATAGATGTACTGCGGCTAAGAATTTGTTCCAAAAGAATATGAGATTGAGACATTAATTCTTACCTTCCACGGAATTTCTTAGTGATTCAGCTGATCGATTAATGCCAAAATCGAAAGCCAGTCGTCAACAATAATATGGTCCTCTCTTAGCTACATGATCCTGAGTTATAGAGGGGAAACTGGCCTTCATGGTTATGTTCATACGCTAAGAGAGTTAAACAGGAGGCACTACTTCAATGAGAAACTGCAGTTAACCGATTCGGCACAGCGGGTAACTTACCTCTTGCTCTACCGACTTAATATAGCACAGATTCGGCCCACAGCTTGTATCTTACTCGGCAGCCTCTTCATAAGACAAGTTCGGCCCAGCGGGTGACTTACTTCTCGCTTTATAGCCTCGACATAACACAGATTCTTAGATTCTTACCGAGTCACAAGATCAATTATTGGCAAAAAGTCTGTTGAATTGATCTCCCTCCAAAGAATTAAAGAAAATGTCTCAATTTCTGGAATTTGAACTGCAAAGATATGCGATGGGGATGAGGTGTAAAACTAAATGCAACATTGATATCGATATCCATTGATATCGATATCCTGTATTGGCAGGAGGTCACACAATTATTGGTGCTACTAAGCCCCCGGGCAACCTTAATTCAGCAGACCTGTGATCAAAGACTGTCCAATGTTGACCATCCAGTCATTTTGCCAGACACAGGGCACTTAGGATCACAGTATCCAATGTGCTGCTTTTAAAATGGTGGGTTATTTCGGAAGGTAAGTTTAGCTTCTATTTCTAGCAGGTTGAGCGATTATATAAAGGTTGCTTCGATGACTCAGATCACACCTTTTGTAGGAGGAGCTATTTGCATTTAAGCCCCCCCCCCTCTACCACTACAAAACAGGTATTTATTTGTCAACCCTGAAGGAAGGAAAGAAGAGTGGAATGAGAAAATGGCCGAAAACACTCAGAGTACAAATAATATTGATCTCTGAAATAGGCAGAAAGTCATCGATAATCGATTAAATCGGCCTAACAGTATATTTATTAACCCCATGAGAGATGAAAAGTAAAGTTCAGCTCAATGGCATTTGAACTCAGACTGTAGCGCCAGATTCTCTGTTCGACACTCAACCGATTCTACTACCTATCAACACAAACCATAACAAGTCGACAGAGAAACTTGTATCTGGCCTCTGGGCCTGTTAGAAATGACAGCCAAATCTTCCTCACCGTCTTTTAAAGAAAAGAAACACATTGAGTAATGTGGGCCTGACTTCCTTGCACATGCATGGGGTGGGGTGGGGGTCATACGGGCTGGTCTCGGCTGGAACGCTTTGATTAGTACTCTGCTCCTACAGGATTGACCTGGGGCTAAACAAAAGCAACAGCAACAAAAACAAAAACATCAAACAATATTGATAACAGATAAAAATATATGAAAGACGAATAGTGAAGTAATACATATGTAAGCTTGTGAAGGTGTTTCTATGTTGTGTGCATGTGTGTGTGTGTGTGTGTCTGTGTGCGTGTGTGTGTGTGTGCGCGTGTGCGTGTGTGTGTTTCTGTTGTTGTATACACTGTATATATATTTGCATCTTCACGACAATAATTGAATTTCTATAGATCTGTCAATATGGTTTTATACCTATGTATGCATGGATATATGTGTGTGTGTGTGTGTGTGTGTGCGTGAGTGTATATATATATATATATATATATATATATATATATATATATATATATAT
>NC_068984.1:889626-892448 GCF_001194135.2 Octopus bimaculoides
AGAGAGAGAGAGAGAGAGAGAGAGAGAGAGAGAGATGATTCCACTGAATAAGCCCAGACAGCACACTTCCACTGAATGTCACGTTTTTTAAAGTTTTTCTTCCCTGTTTTCTTTCTTCTGTCTTTCCTTCCTTCTTTCTATCTTTACTTTTGAAGAGGAACCGAGATTTGGTTCTGTCAGATGAAACTGCCTTCTTTGTGAAATCTCTCCTTTCTCTGGCAGTGGCAGCGATAGCTGTGGTGGTGAGGTGCGGGTGCGTGTGTGTAGGTGTGGGTGTGTACATAGAAACAGGGTTTCGAGTTCAGTAAAGAACTTGATAGTATCGACACAATCTATTTGTTCCAACACTAGGTGCAGAGTACTCCCGTCCATCGGTGCGAAGAAACAGACCTGGTTTATGCTCACGGCATTGCTCTAATAAACATCAGAAAAGGTCACCAGACCTGAGTGACGGTGCTGCGACGCCCGCTCAAACATGTTCTTTTGCTACCAGGAGAAATGCAAGGCGGAAGACCGGGACCTGTTGATTGCAAATGCACATCCGTCGAAAACCGTTGACTCATGTAAACAGGAACCTTCTGTTGAGATGTCCTCAAAAGGTTTCATTTTCCATTCAGATACATAAATCTTCTCCGCCAACTCCACACAGGGATCAGAACCAGAATTGGTGGGAGGCAATGGGAAATGGGGAAGCTGGCTCCTTTTACCATTTAATATATTCTTTAAGGCGGCAAACTGAGAGAATAGTTAGTGTGCCGGTTAAAATGCTTAGCAGCATTTCGTCCGCTTTTACGTTCTCAGTTTAAATTCCGCCAAGGTCGACTTTGTCTTTCATCCTTTCGGAATTGATAAAATAGGTACCAGAAAAGTACTAAGGTCGATGTAATCGACTTACCCCGCCTCCTTTGAAATTGCTGGCCTTGTGCCGAAATTTGAAACCCATATTCTGTGTTTGTCGGACAACATCATCACACAAAAGGAGTGAAGGAGACATAAGAGTCATTATTGACTGATCAGTGGACGGGAACCTTTTCCGGATTCAGAACGCTGCCCTCCATCATCACCAGAATCAGGTCTGAAAGCATCTTGGAAATACCATAGCCTAACGTTAAAGGAAGAGATTCCATTGCAACCAGAGAAGACCGACAGGATCTTTCTAAACAACCATCTCATTCTCCATACCCAATTTCCATGACTACTGCGTACTCTGTGTTTCCATTCTACTCACCCGGGTGCGGACGTAAACCACACATAGCAGTCATATCAAGACTGAGGGGAAGGAAGGTTCTTTTTAATATTCTCAGCTTATTGAAGATGTGTTTAGTTGCCTGGTTAAAAGGAGATTCTTCAAGCATACATCCTTCGTCAGCAACATTGGCTCTACACCATAAAGAGACAGCGGTTGAGATAACTCAGATCTATGTAGGGTCTATAATATCTGACTGACTCTCGTCTCCCCTAGGATCTTCAACGGCCAGCAACACCACGGACGGTCCTCCTCCAATGTCTGGTTGGAGGAACCAATAAGTAACTCAAAGATCAGCTGAAGACTTCGTTAAACAGGTGCCTGCGCTCAACATTGCCTCACACCCATTTTGTATCGTCATACTATCAAGTCAAAGTTTCAAGTTCAATAACAAACCTGGAGGGGGGGCAGTGAGACGTTAAAGGTGGTGGTGGTGGTGGTGGTGGTGGTGGCGGTAGTGGTGGTCTTCTAGATGATTTTAGTACGAAACTAGGCACTGGATCATCTTCATGATTCTATAACCATTTCTTTCACAGGATTTGAACATGGCATCAAATATTCACAGACCACACATTAACCTTTGACTATTGGTGAGACTGTCTCTATGAATGGCATTAATTTGCAGACAAATGAACGGAGAAATGGAGTCATGATCAAGCAGACAGTACAGGATGGGTGGTCCAATCGGGATGGTCACTTCAGTTGTGACATCGTTGCTAGCATCTGTGAACAGTTAGATTCTATATAGAAAAGCGTTCCAACCGTGACCTGCCTACTGTTTTAGATATCAGGGACGGCTGTATATTTCCAATGTGTACTTTCATTTTGAAGAGCGTAGACTGTTATTTTTAGCAAATCCAACGACTGCATAGAGAGTCTTTCATTACATCTTACATGACATCGTGACATTGGGAATGGCGAAAATAGATTTTCTGCTATTCAGGTAGTTGTTGATGTTGTTGTTGTTGTTGTTATTGTTGTTGTTAGTTACTGTTGTATTTGTTTTTGTTATTCTTATTTCTGTTGTTTTCTCTCTTCCGCCCCTGCATCTCCCTACACCCTTTCTACACCCAAGCCTTTCTCACCAGGGTAACTACTTGCTATTTGGTCAGAGTAACAATTACTTATGCAATGTGAATAGACATAAAGACAGACCCAGGGTCCTCAACCGGCGCCCATTTCACCGTTGCGGACCCATATGAGATTCCGTTGTTGAAAATTTTTGCGCAATAAATTACTTTTACTTCTTCAATTCAGAAAATATTTTAACAATTTTTCTGTAAAATCCCTGGTAATATTTAATTATTAAAACATCGAATGGCTATCAGGGTCCAAACGAGTAAAAAAGGAATCAAGGGGATCGATAGGCAAAAAAGTGTTGAGAAACACAGAGATGAGTAGCTGGACATAAAGGGAGAAAAGAGAGAGAGGTAGATAGAATAGAAAGAGAAAGAGGGAGAGAGAAGTAGATAGGTTGAGAGACAGAGAGAGAGGAGGGTTAGATAGGTAAATAACTAGAATAGATAAGTAGACAGAGAGAGAGAGAGAGAGAGAGAGAGAGAGAGAGAGAGAGAGA
>NC_068984.1:897060-899882 GCF_001194135.2 Octopus bimaculoides
TTTTTTTTTTTCAAGAATGAAATATTAGATGCATTCTTTGAAGAAGAAGAAGAAGAAGAAGAAGTAGAAGAAGAAGAAGAAGAAGAAGAAGAAGAAGAAGAAGAAGAAGAAGAAGAAGAAGAAGAAGAAGAAGAAGAAGAAGAAGAAGAAAAAAAGAAGACGAAGAAGAAGAGGTTGTTTAATGAAGTTTGACCGAGGACTAAATGACGAGAAAACAATCGTTAGTGAGGTGATGATGATAGTAATATCTCGCTGGGCCCACAGGATATCATTAATTTCTTGTAAGCAAAGATCCATTGAGCCATTGAGACTCAGTATATAACTGGTACTTGCCAAAACAAATTTAACCCGACACGATTTAAACTCGGACTATAAAAGTCAGCAAGAATTGGAGAAATAAACGCACCAGATATCTTGTTCTCTCCACCACCGTAATAGTGTTTTGGCTTGGAATTTTTGGTGGGGGATGCATCTGTGGTGGGGGTGCATCTAAAGGAATTTGTGGTGGGGATGCATCTGGTGCGTGGCAACACATATTCCGAAGTACCAGGGTGGATTTCTTATAAGGTTCCCACGCATTGTTAGAAAAAGAGCAGGTGGATCTGGTACAAGGCCGCACACAAATGGAGTTTATTATTAGATAAAAACTTCAAATGCTGCCGAGGTCGAAACTGCCTTTCATTTCTTCAAGGTCGATAAAATAAGTACCAGTTGAACACTGTGCTTGATGTAATCCACTTACCAATCACCTAAAATTTGCTGACCCTCTGCTAAAATTACAATGAATTATTAAATAAAAATCCTCAGTATATTATTGCTCCTTATTTTACCAATTTCAAGGAATGAAATATTAGTCAGTGATAGTATTTGAACCCCTACCCTAGAGGTCTGAACCAAATTATATTCTTGGCACCCTTTCGTGTTTCTACTCAGAAACATGCAGCCAACATGTGGGGTCTCTATGTTGTTGTGTGGCATGCTGGAAATAACAGTTAAATTCGCCTGTCAAACCACACTCTGTTACCTTAAGACAATTTAGGTAATGTAGGTCTGAATATACAAAAGACAGGATGGTCAGAGATGGAAAGGCAGACACCTCCTAGATCAGGACTGAGCTGGCTTGAAATAACCACCAAGTGACGGATATCAATTTATCACTTCTAACATCGGCAATTACTCCAGTCAGAGGAGGAGGTAACTGATTGATTCGACCTCAGTATTTAACTGGTACTTCCTTGACTCTAAGAAGAATGAAACACCTCGACGACCTTGGGCGGAAGCGAACTGTGAAAGTAAAGGGAAGTAACTAAGTAGCACAAGATATTTTACTTGCCGCTCGACCGGTTCAGCCACGCACCACACACACACACACACATTTTCTTCTCTTTTTATCTCTGTCTGCACTCCTGTCTTTCTCCTTCTTCTTCTTTCTCTTCCCCCCTTTATTTTTTCCATCTCCCCTCCTCTCTCTCTCTCTGTCTCTCCTCTCCCTATCTCTCTGTCTCTCTCTCTCTCCCTCTCTCTCTCTCTCTCTCACGCAACGAACAGTCATATTTAACATTACTGATAAGCAAGAATTCTCGTAACTGACCCCTTCTCTTCCCTCACTTCCTCCTACTCTTCTTCCACTTCATCATCATCATCACCATCATCATCATCATCATCACCATCATCATCAGCATCATCATCATCACCATCACCAACATCACAGTACATATTTCGTCGTTGTCGTCACATTGAAACTGTCAATATCTCCCTCTCTCAGTTCGTCCTCGTTCCGTTTATCGTTATGACGTCGTGGCTTTCATCCATCACCCAGCCCCTTTTCTTTTTTTTTAACCATTCCTATTTCTTCTCTCTCATCGATCAAGTCTCTTACTTTCTCTCCATTTCATTCCAACACACATCCAACTC
Organism: Octopus bimaculoides; assembly: GCF_001194135.2. Taxonomy (NCBI): domain Eukaryota; kingdom Metazoa; phylum Mollusca; class Cephalopoda; order Octopoda; family Octopodidae; genus Octopus; species Octopus bimaculoides. The sequence goes on from NC_068984.1 coordinate 898,975, forward strand.
TCTCCTTTTCCTCTTCTCCTTCTTTCTCATCAACCATCGCTCGTTGTTGCTATTGTTTAGCCCTCGGCCAGCTCTCAATCACCACACCTAACAAAATCATTCCCACGCTGATTGTATCCAAGCCACCACTGAGCGGACAGAATCGTTAACTGAGTTCAAACCCCGCCTTTTATCCTTCTGGGACCAGTTGCACACTGGGATCGACGTAACCGATTTAACCCCTTCCCCTAAAATTGCTGACCTTGTGCCAAAATTCGAAATCATTATATTATGAGCCCCATTTCATAGATAACGCGAATGTGATTTGAGGGGCATTTGGCTACTATTTCTGGTAGAATAGCCAAAAAGTGGTTGTTATTGTTATTGTTGTTGTTTCACCTAAGTCAACCCTAATTGTGCAACCCAATGATTGGAAGGCATTCCAGCCGTAACCATCACGACTTATTCAAAATTGATATGAGGAAGATTACACTCATGCATACATTCCCACACACACATTCCTCTTGCTCTGTCTCTCTCTCTCCTATATATATATATATGTATATAATTCTTCGAAACGCCGGTGTTTTAATGGTGGCAGCTGATGAAGGAGATGTTTCTATGTGGCTTGCTTGTTTGTTGTACCTTGTTTATCATTTTGTCCATGTTCTTTTGCCACGTCATGTACCCAGTTATGTATCTATGTGTACATGTAGATGAAGGTATGTACATACATGTACATATATATGCATATACTCATATATTGTTTATATATATATATATACATACACACACATACACACACGCACACGCACACACACACACACACACACACACACACACACACACACATATATATATATACATACATACATACATATATATATATGTATATGTATATATATATGTATGTATGTATGTATGTATGT
>NC_068984.1:900346-901310 GCF_001194135.2 Octopus bimaculoides
TCTCTCTCTCTCTCTCTCTCTCTCTCTCTCTCTCTCTCTCTCTCTCTTCAGCTGTCATATCCTAATTGTACCCGCTGGTTTAAATGCTGGGTTAGTCGAGAAGGAGACACTGAGGACAAGCAACTGCATAAGCATATAATAGAGAAATCAACATGTCACCAGACTTGCTCGCCAGTGACGGCGGCGTAAGATTGATACAAGAATAACATAACACCCGGACGGAGGATATACACATATACACGTATAGACAGACAGACAGATAGAGAGACTGATAGATAGATAGATAGATAGATAGATAGATAGATAGATAGATAGATAGATAGATAGATAGATAGATAGATAGACAGACAGACACATAGATAGACAGATAGATAGACAGATAGATAGACAGTTGGTAGATACACAGTATTTCGTTTTGCAACCATAATATGCTACCGAGTATCTTAAAGTCTATACTGTGTCCTACTTGTGCTAGCAGTGCGATTCAATGACATTTTAAAGTTACCTATTTTTCTCTTTTGTGTCGCATTGTTTACATAGATGTATTCGTATACGAAACGTGTAACTGCCAGTGCTGGCTCTAATTCCTATACAAAGTCTGTATAGAAAACTTTAAAAAGTGATTGAGTCGCACTTCTAACACATTTAGGACACAATATTGACTTATAAACCCTTAATATACCTGGAAGTATATCCTGGTTGCAAAATGAAATACGGTGTCGCTACCAGTAATTAGTATAAATGTACCAATTGCCAGGAATGTGTTTATTATGTTGATTAGTCTACCCCCTTGTGTTACACAGCTAAATTTGCTGGCTTTTTAAGCAATGAGATAGTGTATGGTTGAATGGGTTGAATATGGCGCTGAAGAAGGAGCAAGGACTCCTGGAATATGCATGTACACCCTTTACCTATTTTTCTATCTGCGGTCGCATTGTTTACATAGACCTATATATATATATAT
>NC_068984.1:902099-902489 GCF_001194135.2 Octopus bimaculoides
ATATATAAAATAAATATTTGTACTGGAAAAAATAACAAGGGGAAGGATTTTACATAGAAAATCTTTACTAATATATAAATAGATGTGCAGTTATATCTCTTTTACTATTAACAAAACAGATTAGTAACTCATATGTCTTGTGTATTAATATAGGAATATTTCTGTTGATAGAATGAAAATTGTATACAATTAAATAATGAAATATTTCACAAGTTATTTTTGCAGTGGTTAGCTCCAGCGGCTTCGTACATGAATCACACATTTAATACAAATGTCGTCTTCTTTTGTAACTTGAAAACGTATGATTCTGCTTATATTGTAACTGAATGATTACATATACTTGAGGACACACACACACACACACACACACACACACACACACACACACAC
>NC_068984.1:902589-911685 GCF_001194135.2 Octopus bimaculoides
ATTCGTCACCATTGCTCCTTTTTGAGTTCGCACGGTCGTCCCTTACATATTAGCCCTTGATGAAAACGAAGTACATAAAAGCTTTTTTAAATACAGGCAAACATATGATTCGTGTTACTCTAAGAATGTACGAAGAACTTAAAGCGTAAGATATGAATTTGTCGATGCGAATGTTTACGCTAAGAAAGTGAATGGCATTTTAGTTCAATAGCATTTTGTGAAAGTGGGGTTACCTATTAGCGAAATTAATGGGTTTATTATATTTTAAGATTCAACATCCCCGATGTGTGTTGATTCTTAAAAGGGATCTGTTCAGAATGCTTGTTTATTTATTTTTATCCGGACAATAAGCAAGAAACATGCAGTTTCATATGTTTCTGCTGTACAAATGTGATTTTATTACATTGGTCTAATTTTGCATTTGGTAGGACTCTCCGAGATATGCTCTGTGGGATGATTTTAAAGACCAAATATGTGCACTTAAAAAATAACAATCTATCTACAATTATTAAAAGAATGTTTGTGTAAAATAACTCAATGTTTTTTGTTTGTTTTTTTTTTAAGAATTATCAGTTAAAGGAAGACGTTTGGAAGCGAGTAGAAACTGTTGTACGATTTGCAAATTGCTCAGCAAATTATTTTCTTTGTTCTATATCCTGAGGTTAAACGCTCTCTGCCAACGGCTCACGGTTCTTTATTAGTAATGTGTCAGTCCTCTTTTAGTCACTTGGGGTGGGGTGAAGGTCAGAATCCTTCCACAATATCTCCTCTTTTTAGAATTAGTCTCTCTTAACTTCTCGCCTTTCGAGAATTAAACTCCGCTTAGAGTTTTAATATCTCTTACGCTTAGGGTTCAATTCCAGTGTTTTCATTCTTTTCCGTTTTCTGGTGCTAAAACGAGTAGTTTCAAATTGTTTGAGTGTTAGCACCTCAAACGTGTCGTACAATACTTCCATGGGAATTTCATTTCTCGTGACTGTTTTTTTTTTCCGTGAATCTTTTTTATAAGTTGGTTAATATGTCTTCTATGTTCGACATTTTTTCCTTTTATCAGGAATGACATTCTTCCAAGTTGTTTAATGATAACACGGTCCTCCCAGCTTTCTTTACGATATCTATATGTTTTTAAAAAACTTTGTCTCTAAACTGAAAGAATTTTGAAGTATATTTGTTGTTCGCCTTTTTTCTATTTTCACCCGGTATCAACTTATCAAAAATGGATCTGATCTTTCTAGCAAACATCAATTCTGCGAGTGACGTTCCAGATGGGGTATTCGGATTAGGTGTTACTCGTTACACTCTTATAAACTGCTGAAGGGCAAGGTCGTTCGGACTGTTACTTTTAAAATGTAGACCACCGCACCCATAACATGATTCGGTCTTGACATTTTTTCTCTTTTTTCATCCGACACGCATGGATAAGAGATCGATCTTTTTCTTCAATTTTATCTGCGTTATGTGTTAGATTTATAATCTTCTGCCATTATTTTGCTACTGCCTATAGAGTTAATTTTTGGTCCTGTTCTAATTTAGTTAATATACGGGAACGTATATCTTTGCATCTTTGCTTGCAGTTAGCCCCTGAACAAAAATTAAACCTTTGAACATGTCCCGGATTAATTCGTCTAATTTGAATTTCTTACACTCTCTGTTAATAACTCCAGCTTCGTGACTAAATCTTCATCATCTTTTTTTTTACCAAATTTAAAAAACTGCCAGCGAGTATTGAACAGGGAACTACTTTCACTGAAAATTTTCGATAAAAAATTAATTGTTCCATCGAGACAAATCTCACCTGGTTTCTTCTGCAGCATATAATTAATATATTGTTCGTGTTCAACAGGGAATAGCTTTCTTAAAAGTAGTCGTAATTTTTCTCGTCTGACTAATTTTTACATTCTTCTTTGAAAATTTGTTCGTATCTCCGAAAATATGCAGAGAATGTAATCCCTTATTCCGATTTATAGCCAAATTCTTCAATTGAATTTGCTACGCTGTCTGGCAAGTACGAACCTGCAATATATTCCGATTTCTTCAACATTACTCCCAGCAGCTGTTGGTTCTGTTGTTGCTCTTATAGTTGCTGTTGTAGCAGCTGTTGTTGTTGCAACTACGCTAAGAAGGCCAATAAGTCTTCCGTGTTAAAGCGATTTTTTTCTTTGGTTTGGTACCAAAAATTCTAAACGTCCAACGCAAGCTTCGAACAACTCGTGGTCGCTTTTATATCCTCGGGTAAAACGCTCTCTGCTAACGGTTCACAGTGAACTGCTTACTATCAATTGCTCACGACTCTTTATATTATAGCAATGTGTCAGTCCATTTTTATTCACTTGGGGATGGTCGGAATCTTTCCACAACACCTTGTAAATGTGTCAATTTGAAACATTTGCAGTTAAGTATATACTGGTTAATTTCTTCGTTTCAGCATTTTATCTTGAGATTCTCAAAAATATTGTTGTAAATTATTAATAATGTTTCCGGAGTGTTAAATGACTTGTTTGGTTATCAAAAAATTTCTGTATGTCTTTTTTTTCTCTCTCTCATTTTTAGGTGGTGGGGAATGTATCGATTATTCAAATTAGACACTTTAGAAATGGATTACTTTTTGGTGGTTCTTTTCTGCAATTGTAAATCTTAACTCTTTAATGAATTTGTGGAAGACTTTTTTCCGGAGTGTCTCTTTATTTATTCTTTTTTTTCTGTTCAAGCTTCGAAGATTTATAATACCATCGTTCTAACATGAAACGCTAAATATGGAAACAAAATTCATTGCATGACAACTTTATCACAAATATTCCCAAAAAGTCATCCATTTCTGCCGAGTCTTTTGCTCCCATGCTCATCTCAAAGGTTTCGCTTTATTTGAGGGGTGTTGCTGAAGAAAATACGTAACGGCAGACGAAATACCGCTAGGCATTTCGCCCGGCGTGCTAACGTTTCTGCCAGCTCGCCGCGAAGTAGTTTCTTTGTGCATACGTTAGAAGTTAAAGTTGAGATAAATCAGCGATATATTTGCTTATCTACTTTATGATATTTATTGAATTTTATCTGATTTTCGAAAAAGGTAGTTTTTAAACTTTATAGTTTTATCATGAGGCTTAAATCCTTATGGAAAAGTCCACCATGAATGTTGATTGGTGGGCAACATAGTTTTTTTCAAAACAAGCAAATCTTCTCAAAAAGAATTTATCTTTGCATTAACCATTTGAGGTAGGGTTTCTATGGCTTCCACGTTCCATGTACAAATATCTGCAAGGTGTGTATTTTTTTCTGTGTTTAAGCTTCAATGCAAGTGAGTCTTGAAGTCACAAGTAACCTTTCCATACATGTAAACACACACACACTCGCATATACGTATGTATATATATATATATATATATATATATATATGATATGTAACCCTAGAAACAATGAGGCATACAACACCATTGTGAAAAATCTCTCTTTACTAACTAAAGACCCAAAAATGAATAATATCCTGAAAACACATAAATTCATCAAATGCTAAAAGCAGCACAAATCACTAAAGAGATTTCTAACAAATACGAAGCTTTACACAGCAACCACGAAACCAACGGTTAAAAGATGTGGACGCCCAAACTGTGGAACATGCCCCAACCTACTTGAAGGCTCGGATTTCCTTTTCAAACAAGAAGAGAGATTCGCAATTAAAACCAACTTCACTTGTGCTTCTGGGAATCTAATTTATGTAATAACCTGCTTCGTGTTGTGGCCTTACTTTATAGGACAGACGAGTACTTCATTGAGACGGAGAACCATTCTACATAAAGAGCAAATCCGGTTCGCGCAAGCAATACAAACAAACGGATTCCTTTAAGTGATCACATAGAGAGATGTGCAGGTAACATCCAACCAAATTTCACACTTTTCCTCTTCTACCAGTCCAAAGATACAGTTTCTATACAAGAACGTTTAAATAAAGAAATTTATTCATCGAAAAATGCAGAGCACGTCTAAATATGCACGCATAACCAACTTTGATCTCTTTACATAATTTAAATCACAATTACACATACCCATCACTGTACATATTTCTCCCCACTACTCTAGCTTGCGAACTTTTGTGTATATCCCCCCCCCCCACCGAAAGATGAACTATTATATCCCCAGTCCACAATAATAACGATTACCAGTTACATCCCCTTAGATTTTTCTACTTGTTGAATCATTCATTCATAAACTCCACGCACAACATGGACAAAAACTTTTTTCTTAAGAAAATACGTAATTAAAATAATTTTAATGTCATGATTAGCGAAAGCGAAACCGGTCGACAAACACAATATAAGATATATTAAAAAGTATATTAAAACTATGTAAAGTGTGTGCATTTTCCTTCTTTAATTTCTTATATATATATATATATATATATATATATATATATAATGATATGTTATAACACTATTCCACATATACAAAAACAGCCACACTAACAATCCAACATATTTCCATCATCAGCTGCCCCACGGATATCATTATCGTTTCGATACCTCGGCAGTACCATTCAATCTAGTGGTGTCAACAGCACCGAAAGAAGTGCTGTTTGGGAACAAGCATACCAAAAGACAACTTTCAAACACATTTACCCTATGTACACCAGTATTCAATCAAATATAGGCAGGATTAAGCACTAACTTTAAAATTAAACTACAACAAGAAACACATAAATCTATGTATATCTGTATCGGTATTAATAGTAAATCTACAATAACTAAATTACATACTAAATAGCGACCAATCTTTAAGTCCATACAAATAATAATCCCACCAGTCTTCCATAGTTACAACTATAACAACAGAAAGTGAAAGCTTTATTTCAATTCTCTCCAAAACAAAAACACGATTGAATTTAATGAATAATATAATAATTATGAGTGAAATACATTATTTCATAATTCAAAAGTTCATAATGAAAAACACTACATACTCGTAATATATATTACCCTAACAAGCAAGCTATAATGTAAACTTACCAGTAACTAATAAAAACAATAAATTTATAAATAAGAACAATGAAAGTATAATTGTAATTAATTATTATTATAAAACTTTGCTACGATTAAAGCTATATATATATATATATGGCGGTTGGCTACTCCTGATGCAGAGTCTGACCACATCTTGTACTTACACCTTAGATCCATCATGGCGCCTGATGTGGCATTTTAAACCAGACATTCTTTTGAAAAGACACCCACATAGATTGCATATCTGATTTGGCCATCAAGAGCTGCTGTTAAGTTTTGATCGTTGAGGCCTCCGTTTGATTTGCAGACCTTATGACATACATGGCATTGAAAGGTGTGCACATATATATAGGCAGAGTAGTTAGTAGAGGTTCGTTTTTTATGGGTATGGAAATGAGATTTGAGCCCAGTAAAAGAAAGGTATGGTCGGTCACAAACCGTGCACACAAAAAGGTCACTGAGATTCACCTTCTCGACCGTAACGTTTTTCTTTAAATCTCTCTTGTGTTTTGTATGTGTCATCCTGGCCTCCTCAAAAGCTTTCGCACCACTCCACACTTTTGTTCGTCACCCAGCTCGATCTGAAGCAAGGGTTTCTATCGCCTTTGGCTCCATTCCAAGTGACTTCATGGTAGTTCTTATGCCGTCCTTAAACCTCTTTTTAGGTTTACACCGATAGCGTTTCCCCTCTACAAGCTCTCCATAAAACAGCTGGTTGGGTGTGCGTCCATCCACTATTCGAACAATATGGTCAGAAAATCTCATTTGATTTTTTAGAATCATTTATTTAATTGAAGTGATGCATGCAGACGCAAAGACATCTGTATCTGGAGTAAAAAAAGCCCCATTTAATGTTTAAAATGCGCGGAGGCATTTTTGGTGGAATCGTTCTAACAACTTGAAATGCCTTTCATAACACGTCCATATTTGAGAAGAATACAACAGGGATGGTAAGACAAACGATTTGTAAATAGTCAATTTTGTGTTGTTATTTATATGTCGTTGGCGCCCTTTGAATTCGCAGTTGTATTTCTGTGTCTAGATTTCTATCATTTTGTACGGAGCTTCCGAAATAGATAAAAGGGTCAACAACCTCAAGTAACTTACCCTTAACGAAAATTTTAATAGGTTTGCAAACAGCACCACGTGCAGGTTGATACATTACAACTTGTTTTGATGGTCAAGCTCAAATCATCACAAACTGAGTCAAATGCAGATACAAGAGATTGTAAGCCTGTTTCAGAGTGACTGAGTCGATCGCAATAATCAGCGTATAAGAGTTCCCTAATGAGTGAAGTAGAGACCTTTGTTTTGAATTTCAATTTGGTCAAATTAAAAAATTCCCTGTTGTCCGATATTCTATGTAAATACCCTCCCCAGAGTTTTGAAAAGTGTGTGACAACACAACAGCAAAGTATAGTGCAAAGAGGGTGGGTGCATCAAATTCTCCTTGCTTTACTCCATTTTCCACGGCAAAAGATTCAGAAAGCCTACCGCCAAAATTAACTCTAGCTTTCATATCTTGATGCAAATTCCTGATCATGTTTACAAATTTTTGTGAGAAACCTTTTCGGTTAACAGAATCGAAAGCCTTGCTTAAATCAACGAAGCAATGGTATAGAGCAATAATCTGTTCAGTGCACTTTTCCTGCAATTGTCTTTAAGTAAAGGCACAATCAGCTGTGCCCCTGGAGGAGCGAAAACCACATTGAGACTCAGATACCATATTTGGAATAATAAAGGTATTTAAACGTTCTAACGAAATGCGGGCAAGTATATTTCCAACTACACACAAAAGCGGAATCCCATGAAAATTACCACACAGACCCTTTGGCCCCGATTTATACACGGAGACTAAAATGGCATCGATCCAGCCTTGAGTGCTATTGGTAAGACGTAATCTAGCACAACCTGTTGCACGGTCGGGTCGTCGGCGACTAAACTGGCAACCTCACCAGGTTTGCTTGGTGAAAAGGGTGTCTCAAGTCCTCGGACTCTTAAGACCGGTTGTCCAGTTTCCATGGCATTTAATGTTACCAAGGTCGCACCATTCCCCCACCTTCACCTGCTGAACAGGACATAAATCTATTGCATGATTGCTGAGTGGAGTGATATGAGATGAAGGGTTTTGCTGAAGAACACAAGGCACCGTTCGATCAGAGAATCGAAACTACGAACTTGGTCACCACTTGGTCACGCGCCTTTCACACATTGAAAATGATTATTCTTTTCTGCTCTAGGCACAAAGCCCGAAATTTGGGGGAAGGGGGAAGTCGATTAGATTGACTCCAGTACACAACTGGTACTTAATTCATCGACCTCGGCAGAATTTGAACTCAGAGCATAAAGAAAGACGAAATAGCGCTGAGCAGTTCGCCCGGCGCGCTAACCACTCTGCCCGCTCGCCGCCTTACTGAAAATAATTATTGATAAAGCAAACGTGGAATCAATAACTTCATTGAGGTGGTATCAGAATGCTGGCCCAGGGAAGGAGGGTTCATAGCCCATCAGCTGCATAGATCTAGGTCCAAGCTGTATTTTTCAATATTTCAACTGAGCTACTAATAAATGTCACGTGAATGTCAAACAAGACCCCGTTATTATTCTATAGTTTGTTAGGGTTCTCTAGGATGAGTTCGCATCTTTTTTTTTTACCATGTCTCCTATTCACTCAGTCTGACTTATTCGACATGCAGCCTTGCCTTTATTTATGCTACACGAAGCTATATTCATTAAACAGATGCTCATGGATCTATGCAGCAGAATGTTATTTAACCAAAGACATGTAACCCCCCCCCCCCACACACACACACACACACGCACATGTACAATCATTGATGGTGCTCAAAAACACAACAGTTATTCGGTGCAATAGATTTAAGCTTGTGAATTAAAAAAGTAGGAATATATATGTGCATGTATTCATGTATTCATATACATGTGTGTGTGTGTCCATTTATGAATACACACATATATATGTATGCATACGTGTGTGCGTGTGTGTGTGTGTGAGTACGTACGTATATGAATATATAGAGTATTCATCACAACTGGGCGACGAACGGGAAACCGAGTAAGCTTCGTGAAAATTTTCCGGCTTTAATAAAAGTCTATTTATCTATCTATCTATCTATCTATCTATATATATATATATATATATATATATAACAAAGTAAAGTTGTAAGATACCGCACGAGTGGAAATATATATGAAAGAAGGTTTGAAAATGCAATTTTAAAGATGTTTATTCACTTGACCGGTTTCACTTTTTTGGAAAAAGATTGTCAAAAGTAAAATGTAAAGCTTTGTATAAGTTTACAAAAGATTATTCAACAAAAAGTATTAGGAGTTCAATAAAAATCATGTTTGTTTCGAAATATATATATATATACACACAGGAGATATATTTAAGAATTTACAAAAATTTGGAGTAGAACCAACCTGTCTTTTTAACATGTTTTCTCTCTTGTGTGTAGCTAGGGAATGTTTGCTATTTTAAGGGACAGTGTGGGAGGCTTGTTGGGGTGGGAGGAAGGAAGAGCAATGTAGAATTAAAAGGATATTTGTTTGGTTTCTGGGCTAGTCTGTCATGGTTCAGTGGTTTTGGGGACTGGTGTTATAGGTCAGAATGGTGTGAGTGTGTGTGTCTCTGTGCACATCTCTATGTATGTGTGTATATACATGTGGTTGTGTTTGTGTGTGTGGGGGTCGTTTTTGATTGGTCCCAGAGTTTATTGTGGCGTGTGTATATGGGTATGTGTGATTTATATTTGGTAGGATGGTGTGTGTATATGTGTGCACGTTTGTGTGTATGTGTATGTGTGTGATTAATGTTTTTTAGGGTGTTATGTGTGCGTATGTATGTGTATGTGTTTGTTCGCGTGTGTGTATATGTGCGTCGATGGGTGCGTGCGTGTGTATGTTTGTGTTATTATAATTGTCCTTGTGGTGTGTGTGTGTGTGAGCAACCATATGTATATGTGAGGGTGCATATATATGTGTACGTCTGTGTGTATATATGTATATATATATATATATGTGTGTGTGTGTGTGTGTGTGTGTGTGTGTGTGTGTGTGTGTGTGTGTGTGTGTGTGTGTGTGTGTGTGT
>NC_068984.1:913945-914942 GCF_001194135.2 Octopus bimaculoides
ATATTATGTATGTATGTATGTATGTTTGTATGTATGTATGTATATAATCGTACTATCATTCATATAGAGGTGGCTCTTTTTCTGACTTATGATCAACCGATAACATATATATATGCGTATATGTATACACACACACACACACACACACACACACACACACACACACACACACACACACACACACACACACATAAATTAAGTCACAATATATGGCTCCAACTAATACGAACCATATAATATATAGTGCCGTATAAGAGGAATACCATAAGGAGGGTATAAAGTTTAAAATAACGAGAGAAACATGATAAAGTTTGATGGATTCCCGTTTAACATAGTATAAATACTCTGTTGTGTCTGGAAAGAGTTATTCTCGTTTAGTGCCTTATAATCTAACACACTCACCGGTAAAGTTTCCTCTCGTTTACTTATTTATTTTTCTAAACTTTTCGTTGCGTCTTGCAACTTACTGAAAAGATTGTTAAATTGTAAGGCACTAAAAGAGAATGACTCTCCCCAGACACAACAGAATATGTTTCAACGCACGGACTCACATAAAGAATCGTGCAATCCAAATTCAAAAATGAAACTATTATGAATAATTATAAAATAAATTATCTATCATGTTTTAAGTTGCGAAACAATTGTGATATAAGATTTCCCAATGGTTAAATAAATTTTATTATACTATATTTTTCTCGTTATTCATAACTTTATATCATATTATATTATATATATGCATTGCTCAGTAGTTAGAACGTCAAGCGCACAATCGTGAGGTAGTGAGTTCGATTCTTGGACCAGGGTGTGTGTTGTGTTCTTGAGCAAGATACTTTATTTCACGTTGCTCCAGTTACCTCAGCTGTAGAAATGCGTTGCGACGTCACGGACATGTGCCTCAGAAGGGAACTTTCTAGATGTAATCCATGGTCATTCCTGACCAGAGGGAGTTTTTTTACCCTTTTTAATCTTATCCAATATATATATATATATATATATA
>NC_068984.1:915289-916095 GCF_001194135.2 Octopus bimaculoides
TATATATATATATATATATATATATGTATGTATAAAACTTAGATATGTTTCGACCAAAGATTGGTCCAGGCCTTATCTAACATAATAGCACCACTTGATAGGATTATCTACATCCTTTTTAAGTCAGGTATTGTTTATGGTCCATTCAAGTAGTGAGTTCTTTTTGAGTGAGTTGTATCCAGGTATGGGTGACTTATCTGGAATTCCTTGATGAAATCTGTTCAGACTCTATTTAAAGGTGATGGGATTCTTTTCCTCTTTAATCAGTTTTGGGACAATGTTAAACAGGGCAGGGCCTGTTGAGGAAAAAGAAATTATGTCGCATTGTACCTATATGTTGTCATCCTGAATTGGGCAGGGAACGTATGGCCCGTGGTCCCAGCCTTGGATGAACCTTGAAACTAATGTTCAGGTCGTTTGGACAATGCTGGTGGTATATTCTCCACATCGTACAAATGATGTCCCGCTCGCGGCGGCGCTGGAGAGAGTAGAACTCCAAGGCTTTAATGCGGTCCCAGTAATGAAGATCAGTCATGCCTTCAATTCGTTTGGTGAGTGCCCTCGAGGTGATTCAATCCTCGAGATGTTTTGTTTTGTATGAGGAGACCACAAGGGGCAGCAGTATTCGAGGTATGGCCGTACAAAGGAGGAGAAAAGTGGAATGATGACACCTTGTTCTCTGGACCGGAAGGTTCTTAAGATCCAGGAGCTCATCTTACGAGCTATATTGACCTTATTGTTGTTGTGGGCACTCCAACTGAGAGTGTTATCAATGTATGTTGTGATCCTGAATTGGGCATATATAT
>NC_068984.1:916616-924361 GCF_001194135.2 Octopus bimaculoides
TATATATATATATATATATTTAATGTCCTGAGCCGTGATAGAAAAGAACTCCATCTGGTGAGAGATAAATATTATTTATTTAAAAGTCAGAATATATGTATCAAAGTGCTACTAATATTTTGAGAAAACTCAAACATATTCTCCTGACGCAAACCACATAACATAACGAACTAAAGAAATTGAATATTAGAATTTTTTCGCGTTTCTTCTTTCATTCCATTTCTCTAGTTCGTTATATGTGGTTTGCGCCTGAAGAATATGTTTGGGTTTTCTCGACAGATGGAACTATGAGTAGCGCTTTAATATATGTATTGTGATAAATAAATAAATATATATATATATATATTTATTTATATGTATATGTATATATAAATGTGTGTGTGTAGAAAGCTAGGATTTGAGCAGACTGATAAATGGTATGAAGATGAACCTAGTAAAGTACTAGAAATAAAGAAGTACAAGATGTTCTGGGACTTCGACATTCAGACTGTCAGAGTAATAGAAGCTAGAAGCCTGATTTAGTAGTAGCAGACAAGGAGAACAGAAAGTGCCTGATAATTGACTTTACAGCCCCAAATGATGAAAAAATCAATATGAGAGGTATATAGTAAATAACGAAATACCAGGACGTAGCCATTGAATTACAGAAACTATGGAAAGTTCGGGTAGAAGGTATCCCAATAGTTATAGGTGCATTAGGAACTATTCCTAAAGATGTGAACAGATGGATAGAGGAAATAGGCATAAAACCCAGTTTAGTACAACTCCAGGAAATAGTGTTATTAGGGGCATCTAGGATACTTAGGAGGGTTCTTAGAATGTAAGGTTACTAGGAGTAGCCTGATGGTAGGAATTTTTTTCAAGAGTCTAATCTGTTGTGTGTATATAAAATAATAATATTCAGAATTAGGGAAAATTGTTCTCTTGAGAACGAGTTATAACTTTAGAAAAATATAGCCAACCTAACAGTATTTGAGCCTCTTGTTATTGATAAGATATATCTTGTATAGAATATATCGGAAGTACGATCGGGAATATAAATGTTGCCTTTACCATATTTGTTGAAAACTTTCATCTCAGCCACCCGAACAATGTACCAGTGCACCTAGAGAGATATAATGTTTCTTCAGACGATAGAAACCAATAAAAGACGAGGGTTTGAACATTAACATTCATGGACGGTATCGATATCGGAATGGAAATTTCATCCTTTTTTTTCTATTCAATAGAAGTCTTAAAAATCTATTCCAAAAGAAAAAAATATATATATTATTCTAGTAGCCTTATACATACCCTCGAGGGTGTTTTAGAATGAATTCAGAGATGTATTGATCTTGTACGAAACTGCCTATTAAAAGCTCCTACCATCCACCCAATGACCGCGTTCATTCAAAAAAGAAAAAAAAAAGAAAAAATAGATGACACCTAAGCAATGATAAAAATATCTCCTGAGAGGTTTCAGAAACGTCAAGAAGATATGTTAATTGTATTTTTGACTGAATATATGATTAGCTAAATAATTATTAAATAAATAGAGGGTTGCAATAGCCTGCAGTTATTTTACGTAGAGAGCTATTGATATAATCATTGATATTGAGGCGGTGAAAAGCGGAAGGTGATGGCGAAAGCAGAGTAGATAAACAAATGCGTGAGATAGTTTGATAGAGAGCTTTGGGAGGAGGTCTCCTGCTCGACTTTGTATCGATTTCATCATTGTGGCGATAGAATTGGTTAAAACAAGGTTGCAGCGTAAATAGAACATTCTTGATTACATATAGCACATGTATATTTGTATGCATGCTTATAAATATATATATATATATATATATATATATATATATATATATATATATATATATATATATATATATATATATATATATGCATATATGTATGTATGCATGTATGTATGTATTTGATGATGATAGTAGTGATGATGATGATGATGATGATGATGATGATGATGCTCCACCGCCACAGATGATTGCCATCACTTTTTGCTTCCGCGTTGTCAGTGGTATTTCTGACATTCCTTTCATGACCTCTCGAATGAATATTCAGTCTTGCTGCAGATCTCCATGACTATGAGCTTCCATCTAGTTAAGTCCATGCATGTCGCCAATCTTCCACGGCTTCAGGATTTGCAGTTGATAACAGTTATCGCCAAGCCAAACATGGCAGTCCAAAAAAATAGGACGAATGCTCCAAGAGGCCATCGCCTCTAGCTAGCTATGTGACAGACGAACCTGTGTCCATTATAACCTTCGAACAGGGGAGGTCAGCCGCTTCCCTTTGCTGGTCTGGCATCTACAGACTAGTTTCAAGGTGTTTGCCCCTTATCAATGTAGAGCAGCCGAACCCCAGATCCAAAAACCATTAAATTGATCAATTAAATGGAGCCGCTTGAAACGGCCGTAATGTTTGGACACCTGTACATCCTTGTTACTTATTTGCATTCTCTCTCTCTCTCTCTATATATATATATATATATACATGTATATATTTGTGTGTCTGTGTTTGTCCTCCCCACCACCATCGCTTGACGAGCCAAAGTTGGTGTGATTACGTCCCCGTATCTTAGCGTCGGCAAATAGACCGATAGAATAAATACTAGGCTGACAGAGAATAAGTTTTGGGGCCCATTTGTTCGACTAAAGGCGGTGCTCCAGCGTGGCCGCGGTCAAATGACTGAAAGGATTGTGATGATGATCGGGATAATGATGAAAATGGCGGCGATGATAACCACCACCACCACCACCACCACCATCACAACAACAAAAAGAGGTACTGCACTGATGATAAGATGTTATTGATAACACGATGGCTGTATTGATGCTAGTGATGATGACGATGACAATGGCAACGACGATTCTGCGAACTGCGATGAAGGAGGAAGGAACTAAAATGGTTGTTGAGGAAAAATTCAATAATTGTTTACAAAAAATAAATGAATGTTTCGAGGAGTGTCCGAAGAGAAGGAGGGGAGAAGAAGGAAGAGAGGGTGACATAACAAGCAAAACAGAAATATATAAACAAAGCAAGCAAACAAACAAACAAATAATGAATTTATCTCCATTAGCAGACATTGACAGCAGGAGTCAACCGTCAGATGAGTGAAGACTTTCGTTATTCTCAGAGGGCGTAGAAGATAGTTAAATATTTTTATAAGGAAAACGATTTAAGAAACGTGCATGATAAATTTGGTTATTAATATACAATATATATATGTAAATATATATATATGTATATATATATATATATATTTACATATATATATTGTATATTAATAACCAAATTTATCATGCACGTTTCTTAAATCGTTTTCCTTATAAAAATATTTAACTATCTTCTACGCCCTCTGAGAATAACGAAAGTCTTCACTCATCTGACGGTTGACTCCTGCTGTCAACTTTCTTTATCTACCAGTCTCCCCATCGCGTCGTCCACTCAGTCGCCAAAGGAGAAATTTTTCTGATGATTCCAACGTATCCCAACTCGAGAAGATGGTCAGTCTTAACGGTTTCCTTTTCTTCGCCTTCAAACACTGAGCCTCACACTTAAGCCCCATCCTCAGACCTCTTTCCCCTTCTTTCTTATTTTGGGGATGTACCGCAAACTGTGGAATCATGTAATGAGGAACCCATTCTTAAAAAGAAAATCTCCCTTAACCTTTTGTCGCCCATGTCACCTTTACTTCCGGTATCTGAAAGGAGATGAAAACAGTTGTAAACAATCACCTCCTCTATAACCATTGCCCCTGCCCACTCTTTATCCCTGCCATTAGTGCTTTTCTTCCTCCCTCTCCCTCTCTCTCTCTCTCTTTCTCTTTCTCCATTCTCTTCTCAGTGACTATCATCATGAACCTGTCTTTCTCGTCAGTAGTCACCGTCTCGGATACATTCAGTCAGATCGACCCGAGATGAGTCAGTCATCGTAATCAATAGCTTTTCTTCAAAACAGTATAGGTTTCACTTGTGCCTGGAAAGACACGACCCTCCCTAAATGGCCTAATATAACATCTATTTGATGTTCAACTTTGATGTGGATTTTTTGGTCAGATTATTTCATTACAAAGTGCGAAGAAGCAGGAGTAGCCGACTCACACACATTCACATTTGGCTTCCCTGTGCTTTGGTTATACCTCTCATGGCCTTCCATACAATAGTGACTTCCTGGCTGTTACTTAAAACCACACCACATTCCTATATCGATTATCATACTACTATTCGTGTCTTTTTAACCCTCCACACTCCAGTGTCATGCCAGAGATCGTGTCAGAGACTTTATTTATTCTGAAAACAACGTCCTGTGAAAACATTAACCTTTGACATCTCCTCCAACGCTGTCATGTGACACTGACTATTGCACATCATTGGAATAGTCTTACCGTACAGTAATTTATCTTGTTGAACCCCAATGATAGAGAAGGGGACAACGGAAGCAGGGCCACGACGGAACTTCTCCTGGACCAATTAGAAGATACCACTGTCTGCATTTTATACCACTCTTGCGAGATGTTTAGCTTACACACAAGTGGCATGACGCAGTAAATAAGTGTCCCTTTTATATGAGGACCAAGTTGTAGGTTGCAGGTAGGAAACAGCTTGGATCGAGAGTATCGAGAGTTCACAGATTCAGGAGAAAATATCACAAGAAATTGAGTTGAGAAAACACGCCAAGGTAACCTTGAGAAGAGGAGAATTAATAAAAATAGCAATATCATTTTCGATAAAAAATAGAGATAAGAGAATTAAACTAAAGATAGACTTAAAATTGCAGTAAATGCTAAAATTAAGTTAAAAAGTATGAATATTCTATCTGCTTCAGTAATAAGTTACAACTACAAGTTAAGTGAATTAGTAAAACTGAATGTATAAACAAGAGAAAAAATTACTATATTCAGAATACATTATCAAAAAAAAAAAAATTTTATTACGAAAACAAGGTAGAATGATGTTTACTAGTATTAATGATGATGATGGTGATGATGATAACTATTATAAAATATCTTCTGTAAGACGACAAAAATATCTAGTGAGCAATAAATGGTAAACTGATACGAATAGTTAGGAAAAATGAATAAAACAAAACTATTTTATGTCTTGAAGGAAGCCAAAGAATAATAAAAGGAAACGGAAGAAGAAGAAGAAGAAGAAGAAGAAGAAGAAGAAGAAGAAGAAGAAGAAGAAGAAGAAGAAGAAGAAGAAGAAGAAGAAGAAGAAGAAGAAGAAGAAGAAGAAGAAGAAGAAGAAGAAGAAGAAGAAGAAGAAGAAGAAGAAGAAGAAGAAGAAGAAGAAGAAGAAGAAACGGGACAAAACGATAAAAAGAAAAACCTTGAAAACTAAATGATTACATCAAAAAAACGTGACGAGCAAATAAGTACAAAAAGCGCTCCACATGACCAATTTCACGCATCCAGTTGCTAACACGGCTCAGAAGAGAGTTCTTGTTGAAATTCTCGGAACTGGAACAGATTCATTTCTTATAAATTTGGATGAAAATGTTCACACCAGAATTAAACTGTAAAAGGTTTCCATAAGGAACTTCCCGACATCCAAAGAAAAAAACAGATTCTTTGTTCTTACACACACACACACACACACACACACACATGTTGTCTATCAGCATGTTGCATTCCCTGCTGTTTATATCTTCCTCCGACTGTACAACATTGTTATTATCCTTTTTCATTTTACCCTGTTTTCCACTTCATCCATTATTATCATGTGACTCTTTCTAACAACCATGGAGTCTGACATGAGTTATTTTATCTCAAAATGTTATTGTATCTCTCATTCTAGATTTGCTTCTTTTACAGACGAGATAAGTTTTCGGTTCAGAATTTGTAGTTTGTGCGCTCTTTTTTGCCTTTCTCATTCTCTACAGCGCTTTGTCAGAGTTCACAGTTTTTGCCGACATTGGCAGCTTCTATTGAACATTTGGGTCTCTTTGTAGCATCTAAACTGATTATTTATTGTCTTGAAATTGTAGGACGGCCGCAGTTCTCTTGACAGCCATACTATACTTGACAGCCATACTATATTCTCTTGACAGCCATACTATTTCTGACAGCCCAAATAGTGCATGGTTCATGGAAAAGTAATTTTTCTACCACTCAAATAGTAGTGGCACTTTTCCCCAATTTCTCATCGTTGTAAAGAGGTGTTAGGTCCTTAAATGAGAAGACAAACTAATTATTCATGGAGCTTTTCCAATCTCCCTCTCGCCTGAATCCAACTTGAAAAGAAGACGAGATAATCAAAATAAATACATAACAAATCAGTCTATAGTAACTTCTAATCAGAAATACTAAGTCGACGTGAAAACTATTCTACAAAAATGTTTTTATTTTTTTGAAATAAATATTCATAACATCACAAATAAACTGATACATAGATATATCTGAATAAATATTAAACTAAACTTATATTAATTCTAAACTAAACAATGCCTGTCTCATATTTACTAAATAATATATAGAATTAACGCACTTCAACTAACCCTGTATTTTCTTCAGTATTAACACAATGCCATTTTTACACCTACCTCGGTCTTCTCAGCCATTGACTTTGCTATGAAGCCATACAACTGCTCCAATTCCTCCTTCCTATTATTCATTTCTTTTTTTCTCGATTCCTACTTCCCAATTTCCAATTTCCATGGCATATAAATGATCGAGATCACAACACTCCTCTTGAACGGGACCCCGATCTGTGGCAGGATTCAAGGGATGGGTGGGCAAGTCAATTACATCGACCCCATTTCTGACTGGTACTTTATTTTATCGAGCCCGAAGGGATGAAAAGCAAAGCTGACCTCGTTGCGATTTCAGATCAGAATGTAAAAAGTGAAGGGTCAAACCCTTTTATTATTTACCGTTAGATTGGCAAACTTATTCATACAAAATGCCTTACCGTCTCACTTTACGCTCTCTGTTCAACACCTGCTTTATTTTATCGACCTCTTCCTGGGCCGATAGAATAAGGTGCCACCAGTGAGATTTAATCCCCCATCCATCTTCCTCCGCACAAAACATTCAGGCCTCCGTGCTTCTGGGAGACATTTTCTTTTTATTCCACCTGCTGTTAAAACTAATAACCACTGTTGTTATTGTTGCTGTTGTGATTGTTGTCCAGCCTCTGGTTAGTACTGCTTTCTCTAAACAGCAATTGCGGCCATCTTGGATTTCGTTTAGATGTTTCTCTGTAGAACTGCATTATGTAATACAGGAAGTGATTTGAAGTAAATTTGACTGCTACTTCTTGCAGGATGATGACCACACACAAGCTGCCCCATTGGCACACTTAGGGCTCAGACCAGATATATTATCATCATTGTCCGTTGGTGATATTTTTCTGCTATGTTCTACGTTGTACTCTGTGGCTGTTGTTACAGCTACGTCTCTCATATGTCTAAATACTCATCAGACGACAGCTAATACGGTGGACGCTTATATCCCCCACTTTCACCACCGAAGTAGCTAAGTTGCAAAACATTAGTCTCCATTTCACAAATATAGTAAAAAACAGTCTTCTTGTAATTAAGAGAAAAGTACATAGAAATAATTATGCAGACAGACAGATAGCAAAAAATGGATGTATAGTACTCAATGCCAGAAGTGGAAATAACCTTTTTTTTTTGTTTTTTGAATCCTCAGAAATAACAAGGAAACTTATATATATATGTGCGTGTGTGTGTGTGTGTGTGTGTGTGTGTGTGTGTGCGTGTGTGTGTGCGTGTATATA
>NC_068984.1:924643-930006 GCF_001194135.2 Octopus bimaculoides
GTGTGTGTGTGTGTGTGTGTGTGTGTGTGTGTGTGTGTGTGTGTGTGTGTGTGTGTGTGTGTGCTAACTTCACTTTCCTGTCTATAAATAACAGATGCACTTTCTTCTCTTCCTATATATAACAATGGAACTTCATATAAAAAGCATTTCACCTTGCTGTCTCTTCCCCGATTTATTAACAACCAAACATTTCTTTATAAATGTAATTGATGTCATAGAGAAATACATCAACCGAGAAAAGCAGACAGGGTTATCTTCTAAGTCCATCGGAAAACAGAAACAATTCAACAAACGATTTGGGCATAAATCCAAAACAGTTTAGGCGAGAGGTTGTGTAATCGAAGGAATCCACCTCACTGCTTCATTCATATCTGATAAATTAGCCACGCTCCGCTGGAGGGCACAATCATTCCAGTAAGATTTTATAATCACAATTTTAAAGGACATATTTAAAGTTATCGTTGTTCTAGTCGTTCACTAATTCTCTAAAGAGTGTAAGGTTTAAAACCCCACTAACCGGACTGTCCATTCGTTGGGTCAGTGGGGGCACCTAACGACCTTTTAAATGTTGTGCAGCCATTCTTGGTCAACTCCCGACCCAAAGATTATCTCTGTCAATGACACAAACTGAAGGAAATGGGCTTTGAATGAAAAAATTCAATAACCACATTCCTTCGAGCGACCTTGGCAGAAGCCGTATTAGCTCACGTATAACTAGCAGCATGAAGATTCTCTTATATTGAATGCCGAGATCTTTGATAATTGGATGCATACCCCGAAACACCTGTTTTTTCCCCCTAAAAGACTAAAAGAATATTCCCTTAATTTGATAAGGAATAGTCTAGACAAAGTATGGTTTTCAAGTGGTGAAGTAGTATATACAATGATCATCGCTGTCCGGTTTTTCAAATTGTTTCATTTTATTACACCGTCTCGGTTCTTTCACACTTCACCGAACCAAATTCCAAGCGATATCGTCGCTCCTTCTAAACGTAAACACACGGATTACTTCTCGGTTATATTGTCTGTTATTTACACATCACTGTTGTCTTAAATATCCCATTTAAATTTTCTCTTCTCAGTTCTTTAATGTACTCAAACATATGTACTCAAACATATGTACTCAAACATATGTACTCAAACATATGTACTCAAACATATGTACTCAAACATTTGGCGTGTTTCTGTATTTATTTATCTGCTGCTTATCATTTATTATGGCCCCTGTAAGATTCTTTTTAACTTTAATTTCTGAGATTTTGTCCTAGCTAATATTTCGTACAGGGTTTGATATTTTAAACTTCCAGTAACTAGATCCTTGCGTGGCGGTTTCATCTAAGCAGATCACAGATCACACAGTTCATAGATCTGCGAATATAAAACTATGGACAATCTACATTATTTCTGACTACGAACTTAAATAATACCAGATTTAAATAAGATCTTAGCAATTGACTTCGATTCGACCATTTCCATTTCTCTTGGTTGGTTGATATCAGTTAAGCAGTAAGAAAAGGTTCGCCATGTTTTCATGAATACCTCTAGTTGCTAGAAAAGTCGAATTGTCTCCGCCCCACTTCTGTGCAAGACAAAAATGGTTACAAGCCTCCATGTATCGACTTTCCTGTCACAGATGTCAAGACATTTGAGACCCAGCACTGCCATTCCGACCGAACCACTTTTTCTCCAAAGCGATGGTAAAACCCCGACCTTACTGAGTTGCTATCATATCGATACAAAGCGTCATAACATTATTTCACAATTGCGTTTTGTGTCAAGACTCCGAGTTACGCACATTGCTATATTCTACGCTCAACATTCTTTATAGGTCTGCTAAAGTCCCTTTAGTGTCTGTAAGTGGGGTTTGGCTGTAAATTTTCTCATGCAATGTATGAGGTGAATGTTTAATGGAGGGGCCTTTTCATCTTTAGCTGTTTTCTATTCCATTATTATTTTGCTTCTGTCTTTATTTAAATTTTGTTTATTAACATAAAATATGTTTTACTCTTGGCAAAACACGTTAGAACATAGATTTCTATTACAAGACATTCATTTCACACAAACATTACTCTCTAACAGTTTTCAATACTTCTACCGGGGCTAACTGCCGGATTATTTTCCACCTCAGCTATCAGCAGCGTTGACACCAAGACGTTCAAAATGAAAACACAGTCGGGCAAACGGCAATCAAAAGCGCTTATATTTCTCCCCAGTGATGAAGATATTCAGAAATAATACCTTCTTTTCAGACTCAAGTCATCGAATAATAATAATAATGCAACTGCCAACACTTATAAATATTAAGAGAATATTGTCGACAGTTTCCACAGTTATGAGAATTGTTAATACTTGCTGACATCACTCGCGTTGTGTCTGTAGGTGCAATCACAAATACAATCTCGCAAAGAAATACCGATACGTATTGCAATAAGTACCACGCAATATTTTGAGGTCATTAGTGCCGTTATTGGCCTAGTGGTTAGGATGTTGCACTCAAGATCACGAGATCGTGGTTTCAATTCCCAGGCCGGTGGTGCGTTGTGTTCGTGAGCAAAACACTCCATCACACGTTGCTTTGTGATCACATCGACTTCAACAACAGGGCAGAAAATTCAAAAGACGGAAACTTCTGGAGATGCAGCATCTGTGAAGGAACAACTTCATTCGAGACAAACGAATGTGAAGAACTGGAAGAAAAGCGAAACAGGAGGAATGAGACATAACTCCAACCTAGGGCAGATCTCTTCCAACTTCTCCAACTTGCAAAAGATCCTTCAAAACCCGAATGGGACTCACCGGCCACCTTCGAGTTTACCAACAACCCAACATGACGACCGAAGATACATTCATTTCTACTTTATATGCAGTTACACTTTTTATATTTTCAATTATATTTTATGCCTTCAGTTATTCTTTGTGCAGTTTCCGTTAGATTTTGTTCGGATCCGCATTTCGGTGTGTTTGTTAGTTATTTAAACTGGATAATTAGTGTCAGCTATTTGATCAGTTACATTGAGTAATTAACTATGGTCAGTTTATCAATTTGACTGGGCAATTGTCCTCCTGTAATTATATCAATTAAACAGAATGGTTAATCTCAATTATGAAACTGAACGATTGTAATAATTAGTTGCATCTATGTGATATTTGTGTGAGTGTTTTAGTTAGCAGAAAGTCTTTGGAAGAGACAGAGCTGTTGTGAGTACAGACAATTGGAAATGTATTAGTAACAAAAGTTGTCATTTCGTACTCAATTTCTTTTCAGTATAAATTACCGTCTTATTTTACCGTCGTCATACTTTGGCAGCAGAATTATTCAGTATATTCTCCAGTTTCTCTAAAAATGATACAGCACCTTCATTATTGTCTGCCAACGAGGGAGCAAAAATCGATATTAATTTGGAAGGATGCTTCTTTCTTAAGCGATTATTAACTCTTTTTGAAAGGTTGTTGAAACTAGTTCGGAGAAAAATAGAAGTCGACATTAAACATTTCATTTTATTTCACAGCAGAAAACTGTAACCTAAGCCATCCTCGATCGATTGTCAAAGGTCAGGCAGTGCATTCTATATCTACTTCTCTCTCTTCCTTTTTTAAATATCAACCTATTTTACAGCTTCCTACATATAACTGTCTTGACAGTTGAATTTTAGAGCTGTTCTGTTTATATGCATATATATAAACGCTCATGCGTACACACACACACACGTACACACACACACACACAAATACATACATACATACACACACAAATACATACATACATACACAGGATATCTCACTGGTTCACAAGGAAACAGAAATACCAAATTTGCACACTTTCTTTGTGAATGGCGCGAAACAATATGCAAGAAATATGCAGGAGATGAAAAAGGACCTTCACCTGGTTACAACAATCTCAAAGAATATAGAGTTGAAGTTTCGGTCAGGAGAAGTGTTGCTATATGGATGTGGAAAAAGGGAAAACTGTAAACCAGGCTAGTAACATTTCCATCAATGACTTAACTGTTTCCCCTGTATCTGAAGAGGAATGCTACAGGTACCTAGGAGTAGATGAAAACAGCTTACAATGGCACCTGTAACAAAACACGTGCCACTAAAGAATATCACAGGCGAATAAAGAGCATTTGGACCTCGGAACTCTCTGCATTCAGTAAAACAGTGGCCCACAATGTGTTTGCAGTTTGGGCTGCTTGCATACATGAGGCTGATAAAATCATAAGACTTTAAAGGCAACTTCTTGAGCAACACTATTTGTCTGGTAACCTAGAATACATGCCCAAAGAATTCGGTGCTCTTGTCCAAGAAAAACATCTTTTAATAGACGCGCTGTTTTAAAAAAGAACACATATCGGAGCAAGGTGAGCATCGTTCAAGCAGTGACCCATATTTCGGTTTCCTTCAGCCTTGACTGACGTGCTAATAGGTCACCGATGGGAAGATGTTCGTCTCTCTCCAATATATGTTGCATTTTTAACACATCTATAAAGATATTTCCTCTCGGACAAAATCCTCAGCATCTTGCCTTTGGATGGTGTATGTACATTAAACATGATACACAACTGTATATGTATGTATCTGCGCGTGTATATACATACATATACACTCATATACATACGTACATGCACACACCTAAATATAGCCGAATGGTTAAAACGTTCGCTGCAAAATAATTAGGTGCAGTGTTCAAACCCAACACGAAGGTAATCATTGTTTTCCATAGAATGAAGAGGATCCTCGCCAAACGGAAACTCTAACCTCATAAATTGTTTTTCTCCGAGATTCTCGATTCCGATCATTTGGCGATAATAAATGCATAAAACAAAAAAGAAAATATTTAAAGACAAGTAGAGACATCTAGCGGTGGCAAACTGGCAGAGTTGTTATAGGGTTGGACAGAATACCTTGCGGCATTTATTTCAGATCATTTATTTCAGATCATTTAATTCAAATCCCATGAGCACCATTTTGCATTTAGTTCTCCCGGGATCGATAAGTAAAGTACCACTCATTTGCTTGTTCTTACTCTAATACACACACACACACACACACACACACACACACACGCACCTACACAATTACACACATTCACGCACGCACACAAGTACTCTCTTTCTCGTTCAGAATCGGTTACGTTGAGTGCGCGAATCAATTGCCCACGAATGAAGGAAGGTTGAACGAGAGGACAGACTGATCTGCCGTTGAGTAAGAAACGGAAATAAAATAAAGAAAATAAGAGACATTGTGACAGTCAAAGCGAGTTTTTCATTGGATGAAATTTACACGTGACCCTAACCCTAGGTCGAATTTTAAAGGATCCTGTTGATTAATGAAATGAACGTTATATATATATATATATACAT
>NC_068984.1:934660-936996 GCF_001194135.2 Octopus bimaculoides
CGTTGGTAAAGTAAAGGAGGGCCGTGAAAGAGGAAAAGTGCTTGTAAGAAAGAGAAACGGGGTCAGAACAACTTGGGGTTAAAACTAGGAATAAGCGGATAAAAGAAAAAAATTATTTATTTATTTATTTATTTATTTATTTATATAAAATAGAGGGAAAGGAAAGTAAAGAAGAGAAAAGAGAAAAAGACATCCTGTTTGTGCGTACGTGCGTGCGTGTGTGCGTGTGTGTGTGTGTGTGTGAGGGTGTATTGTTCTACATCGTATAGAAAGTTAAGCCTAATAATGTTATAAGTTAGAAACTTTGTTATGTTAAACTTGCGTGCGCCACTAGGGGCATTTATGTACGCCGTGGGATTTTGAATTATAATTTAAACTTGTAGAAAATCGATAATAATCGAACGTACTGAAAACGTGTTCTTCGTAATATTGCTAAAGACACGTATGACTGATAAAACAAGGTTACCACTAATGTTTAGGCTTTTTCTTTCCTTTGGTTTAAATATTCATGCGAAAAGCGACAATAATCGTATTATTTGTATTATTACTGAATCTCTATTATTTCCAGTAATACTGCACGAGATGTCACGAAACCTTTTTATGAAAATATATATATGCTAGTATGTTACCCGTCATATATATATATATATATATATATGTATGTATATATATGTGTGTGTGTGTGTGTGTGTGTGTGTGTGTGTGTGTGTGTGTGTGTGTATGCATATGTGTGTGTGTGTGTATTTGTGTGTGTGAGAGAGAAAGACAAAAGTATACTTTGAAAGCAAACTTTTGGCACTGTGGGTAATATCATGAAATATACCATTCACACAATAATTATAATTTGAATTTTATCAAACTTCTTGGGCTTTATACAAAATGATGAAATGCATATTTTTCAAAAGAAACTTATTTTAAAATACAATTCTAAAAACCAATTTCTCATCTGTATATTTACAATAAATGTTAGTTTTTTCGCTAAATTTTATTAGCATTATTGCAATCTACTCTAACAGTAACTTATCGCTGCGAAATTTCATTAGAAATGAGATTTTAGACACTCATCCTGTACCTCTTATGTTAACTCGTTTTTACTCTCTCTCTTTTCCCTCTCTCCCTCTCCTCTCTCTCTCTCTCTCTCTCTCTCTTCCCTCTTCCCTATAAGGTAAAGCGTGACTGGAGAAATCAATCAACCAACCAACAAACTAACCAACAACTCAACCAATATTTATATTGGCTCTTCTTGGAGATAATTGCTACTACAAGATTCGTTGATTATAAAAACAGTAAAAGTTTTAAAAATTCAGAAATTCAAATAATGGATTTGCCGTTTCAGCCTCCAGTCTTTCGTCTTCTGAAATCGAAGCCATGATCTGTTCTTGTATCATAGTCTCTGACAAATTCTGCGAGAGAATATATATATATATATATATATATATATATATATAGTTGCCTATCGGTTCTAAATTTCGAATAACCACATTAATAATTTATATATATTTATAAACACGTTTAGTCATTTGTTTTTCAAGATCCTTGATGTGTACACGTGTCTTGAAACATATTGTTATACTTGAGGATGGTCATTTTTTTGCCCATTAAACGCAGACACTATTTATTCGATCTCCACTGGGTTTTATTCGTCTTAATTTTATTTTATTTGTCTGTCAATGTTATTTCGTCACACATTCTGTGCCCTTATCAGTGACTCTCTGTCCCAAGTGTCATCTCTTGACCTGCTTATTCCATTTTGGAATAAGCCGAACAAGACGAACCACAAACGAATTCTTAAAAACTATCAGCTGTTCAATAGTCCACAACTACCTAGAAACCCCCCCCCCCCCACCGAGCCCATAGAAGAAACTTAGTCTTCCAGTTGAGAGCGACGTCTTTACTATTTCAGAGGACTGTTTTATATACTACACAAAGCAACTACATTAGCAGGCACACCTTTCATTTCTCGTCTACAAATTGATACACGGGTGTGTGGTCTGAGAAAGAAATCAGGAATATACTTTCTTAGCGTGTTATTGATTCCATTTGTGGTAAAATAAACAAGAACCTATGATCGAATATTATAATTAAAAGGAATAAATAAAAGGAGAAAAGATCATCAGCAGTAGTAGCCGCAGTAACAACAGCAGCTGTATTCACCATGCCAAGATAAACAAGATAGGAATTTTAACCAAATCCTACATATGTACTCAATCGCATTATTCTTAAACATTTATATGTGTGTGTTTGTATGTGTGGGCACATACATATATGTGTGTATATGTATATATTTATATATATGTACATATATACGTATATATATATATATATATATATATATA
>NC_068984.1:937055-937654 GCF_001194135.2 Octopus bimaculoides
TATATATATATATATATATATATATATATATATATACATCCATATATACAGTATACATTTACATATATATGTATATATATATATAGGCACACGGGGTGGAGAAGTATACACATGCATGCACATATATGTGTGTATGTATGCGCGTATGTATATATGTATGTATGTATGTATGTAGGTAGGTAGGTAGGTAGGTAGGTAGGTAGGTAGGTAGGTAGGTAGGTAGGTGTGTGTGTACTCGCATAAATGTCGGATAAAGCAACAAAATGAAAACAACCAAACGTTGAGTAAATGTATGGTTGAAAATTTCCCAAGAAACGCAATCTGTCTAAGTCTACCGTGAGTTCAATTATGTCAGGAAAGCAATGGAAGTGAACACTGCATCACTCAACGAAATTAAAAGTCTCATCGTCAAAAGCAAATATCAAAAATACAAGATCGTCCTGCAGGAAAAAATATTGGGCATCGCTTTTTATGATGAAATAATGTCACGAAACACGTATTGAAGACAAACTAAAAACAACCAAACGGGAATGTGCGTATGTGTGTGTGTGTGTGTGTGTGTACAAACATACACACACACACATACATTTATGTATATA
>NC_068984.1:938333-942954 GCF_001194135.2 Octopus bimaculoides
TATATATATATATATGGATGCATGCATGCGTGGATGAATGCATATTTGCCCATGTATATATGTGTGTGTATATAACTGTATGTATGTATATGTACATGAATATATGCATGTATCCGTTTACGTTAGCCAAGCAAACCAATCCTCAGTTTGTAGTCCATTCATTCCCTCCACTGATTGTCGATACTGACAAATGAGCTGTTGGACAATGGCATTGCAAATAGTAGTAGCAGTAGTAGTAGTAGTAGTAGTAGTAGTAGTAGTAGTAGTAGTAGTAGTAGTAGTAGTAGTAGTAGTAGTAGTCCTTTCTTTATTGCTCACAAGGGTCTATATGTACACAATACAAAACGTGTCATACAAAAAGGTTAAAAAACTTGTGCGTTTATCTATCAATCTTGCCTCATGTTCTGCATGTCTCTCTTTCTTTCTCTCTGTCCCTGTCTCTGTCCGTATCTATCTTCCCCCTCTCTCTCTCTTTCTCTCTCTCTCTTTCTCTCTCTCCCTCTCTCTCTCTCTCTCTCTCTCTCTCTCTCTCTCTCTCTCTCTCTTTTAACAACTACTGAAAAGATTGCAAGACGCAACAAAAATTTTAGAAAAATAAATGAGTGGAAATTTTACCGGTGAGTGTGTTAAATCATAAAGCACAAAAATAGAATGATTCTCCCCAGACACAACAGAATATATATATATATATAATAAGACTGGAGTCTAGAGTGAAGCCCTCCAGCTGGCCAGCTCTGACGAAACCGTCCAACCCATGCCAGCATGGCCAACGGACGTTAAATGATGATAATGATATATATATATATATATATATATATATATATATAATAATCAACATATCATGAAAGAAAGAGAAAAAGTTGATAAATATGGAGACCTGAGAATTGAGATCGCTGTGATGTGGCAGCTACGAGAGTCGAACACAAAGGTTATCCCTATTGTCATCGGAGCATTGGGTTCAATACCACCCAATCTGAAAAAACATCTGAAAACCTATAAAAGATACCCTACAATCTAGATGTATTGCAAAAGTTGGCATCACTTGAAATTGCACACATATTGTGTAAAGTATTGTCTGTCTGAGGTCCTTGTTATGACTTGACAAACAGTACAAACCCCTCGGTAGACATAATATCTTCAATCAACAACCTCACAATATTGGATACTGTGCGACATCTATAATAATAACAACAACAATGATAATAATAATAATAATAGTAATAATAATAATAATAATAATAATAATAATAATAATAACAACAACAACAACAACAACAACAACAACATGGAATCAAACACCACAACATGAAGGAGAAAAAATATTGGCTTAAAAGCCGAATACCAGAAACATATTTTCGGTAATAAACACGCGCGCAGTCGCAGTAGTTCGGTATGGCGCTGGAATCCTGAAGTGGACAGGGGAGGAGCTAAAGGAGACGGACCGGAAGTCAAGAAGGCTCCCAATGATGCATGAAGCCCATCATTTACATGCAAACATTGATCGCCTAGACATGGAGAAGGAAGGGAGAAGAGGACTGATAAGTGTGGAAGACTGCGTACGTATGGAACTGGAGAGCTTAATGAGATACCTAGCCCAGGGTAAGGAAACCTTGCTAGTTAGGAATGAGGGAGTACTGAGTATTGAGTATTGAGGGGGTATTGACAGTTAGGAATGAGGGAGTATTGAGAGCAGAGACAAAACGGGAAAATAATAGAAGTACAAATAGGACACGAAGAAGAATTACGCAAGAAGGAACTACACAATCAATTCCATGTCGCCATAGCAGTAGTTGCTGGAAAAAATAGTTGGGATTGGCTGAAGAAAGGAACACTAAAAAAGAGACCTAAAGAAAGAGACCAAGCTCTAGTCACGAACTGGAGGGTCAACCTAAGGAAGGAGCAAGCGTCTCCGCTGTGCCGCATCTGCAATAGAGTGGAAGAAACCATTGCTCATATCACGAAAGAATTCCCTAGTCTTGCCCCAGACCACTACAGGTTGTGACGACACGACCAGGTAGCGAAAGTGCTACCCTGTAAACTATGAAAAGTGGGAAAGAGAGTCAAGACGTGGTATGGGAACAAACTGCAGACTGTGGCAGAGTTGTAGACGACCAAAATCCACTGGGATTTCCCAATCCAAACAGATCAGGTGCTGCAGTATACCAGACCAGACCTAGTGGTGGTGGTGGTGGACAGGATGCACCCTATATGCTATTTGGTTGATGTTGCATGCCCCTTTGACCCACGAATAGTCAAGAAGGAAGACGAAAACATAGATAGAAACCTCTTGAGTACGAAATAGCCCGGCTATGGAAAATGAAGAAGGCGAAGATAGTGCCAATTATTGTTGGGTCCTTCGGAACGGTATCAGAAGGCATTAAGAGGAATATAAAGGAAATTGGAATAGAGTGCCCAGTAGAACTGTTACAAAAGGTTTACCTCCTTGGCATAGCCAGAATAATCTGAAAAGTATTAAATAACTGAAGAGAACGAATAGCCAGCTTTAGCATAATACCAGAGTATTGGTTCATGACCATGAAGGGACTTTTTTAGAAAGCATTTTCTTCTTCATGATCTCTGACAACTATATCTGGCATATTGGCCTTAATTTCTCTATCTGTGTGTATTGGCATATCCCAGAGTATGGTTGCTTTCTCGTTTTCTGTGACCTTTTCTGGCGTGTGTTTATACCATCTTTTTTCTGTTGTTATTCCATAGTGTTGGCATAGCTTCCAGTGTATATAGGTCCCAGCTCTGTCGTATCTGTGAATATATTCCTTCTTAGCCAGGACTGGGCAGCCAGAGATAATATGATTTATTGTTTCTTGTCCATCGCTACATATTCTGCAGTTACTTGTTATGTTTCTTTCCATTATATGTTTTTGGTAATTACTGGTGGGGAGACATATTACTATTATTATCATCATCATCATTATTATTATTAATAATAATAGTAGTAGTAGTAGTAGTAGTAGTAGTAGTAGTAGTAGTAGTAGTAGTAGTAGTAGTAGTAGTAGTAGTAATATATTAAAGATTAAGATACGGCAAAAAGAAAGCCGTTCAGCGACTTTTGTTTCATATAAATATATAGTTAAGAATCTGTAAATGTTTGTTAAGCATTGGTTTGTATGTAAATGACGTTTCTTGGAGTTCTAAGTAGTTCTGTCAGATATTGATGCGACCAGAGGTGGGGGTAGGGGCGGTAATTGAATCTCAGACCTTTTAATATCATCGTAAAAGTATTTGGTAGAATTGGTTTGTTCAACGAGAGTTTATCACAGTTGAATAAGTCGAAAAAAAAAAAAAAGAAAGAAAGAGCCCCCCTTAATTTTCAAAGTTGTTTCTAATGCTACGACACAGCCCCGCCCTGCAACACTAGACACTGTCCGGTATTTGGTGCGACCCGTTCACATTCCTAATGAACTCACCATTGACACAATGTCTTCGTTAAAAAGCAATGAAGGAGCTTCTACCTGTCCGATTGACATGATCAAATAGCAGCCAAGTTGCTCTCAAAACATATCTTACCACCTTAAAAAAAGTTCATTGAACCAAATCATTATAGAACAGAATGCCATCTTACCTTATCCGATATTAATTAGGCCATTAATTAGCTTTCAATCGGCTAATTATATGAAACATGGCTGCTCTTCAAGCTATTTGCTAATAATGAGCTAATGTAACACAATAGCCAATTCAACCATTTGTCCTCCTTCATACTCACCAAAAGTTATCCATTTGAACATAGTTTGTAAGGAAATAGAATGGGAGATGGAACGTTATTCTGGTATAAGAACATTTTTATTTCTGCTAGGAAAATATTTCAAACTCATATTTTAATATAAAGTATTTTTAATTTTGTTTGTGAAGACTGCCATGACTATTGCAGATACACCCAAACTAAAAGTGGTTAAGAAAACTGCTTAATAGATACAATAAACGTTATATTGGAGCTGTGGAAGGAAAATTTAAATCTAGATATAACAACCGTCTTTCGAATTTTAGGTACCGTAATAAGAGACATTCAATAACCCATTCGGTTTTAATCTGGAAACTTAAAGAAGGGACCAATTTTGATATGAAATGGAGACTCTTCTCTACATCTAGACCCTATATTAAACGGATCAAAAATTGTTCAGAGTATCCGCTTGAAAAACTGTATCTGTTAAAACACTTGAAAAACTCCAACAGAAATTCGAGGAACGAGATCTTTTCTTTATGTCCACATTTCAAAAAATACATCTTATCGGAATTTAAAAGTAGACCACCGGACACTTAGTAAACCATTAACATCTGGTTTACATCTGATTTATATCGAATTATTATTACGTTGGTTACCTCCCTCGCGTTTTTCCTTTTTGCCTTCTTCTTTACAATCGCTTTTTGTTAAAAGTTAACTGTTCAAAAGACAACGGACAAACGGTCTTACTTTCAGCTTGATAAATGGCGGAATAAATTATTATTTCGATTAGAAAACCGTGGGTAGCTGTAATTGCAAGATTTCTGGTTCTTAATTTAAGATAATCTTTACTCTGTGAGCTGATCGAGTGCTTTTCCAATTATTGAAGCATTACCACATAACATATATATATATATATATATATATATATATATATATATA
>NC_068984.1:943518-944983 GCF_001194135.2 Octopus bimaculoides
TAGTGAAGGGGAGGTACGACGACGATCTCGGGGCGAACATGGGCGTCGACAAGGAATACCTGACCTGCCTGTTCGAGACGACTTTCGGGCCAGGACCTATAGACAACTTCCAGAGATGCCTGGCCTGGCAGCGCTATCGAGAAGCGCTGCCCGTTCGGGATAAGCTATAAAAGCATGGCTCGAGAAACACAGGGCCGACCTGCCTGAGATGCGGTCAGTGTCCAACCATTTCCGACCTGTGGGCCTATGTCGAACGACTGCTATCGCGTGTGGGACGAGTCGGTTTATCAACCGAGTCTATCGTGAATATTGTCGCGCCCCCTTCCTTGAAATGGGAAAGAAGTGCCATTTTCATCGTATTTGTTGCTATGGCGAAAGAATGTGTATGGTGGACACGTCTGAAAAGTCTAGAGACAAATACTTTCCTCTCTGGTCAATCTCTCATCAACTTCTTCAAGTATCACTTGAAGAGGAAGGTGAGAGTAGAAAGGGAAGTTTTGTCTAGTGAATGTTTCAAAAAAAGATGAGTGAATGTAGCAAGGATGGCACGTATAAATGACTGAGCCAGCTTGAACATAATCCTATGAACCAAAAAAAGAAAGGAAAAAGAGAGTCACTTCCTGTAATGTGTTTTCTTTTTGCGTGACATTATTGCCCAAGGTTACATTGGTCTTTTCCGTAGGCTTTTCTTTCCACGGATAAAACTAAGCTGTTTACCCTTTTTACATTGACATTTCTGTGATACACGATCCCTATTGATCGGATTTTATTTTCCCCGCGATCCCTTTTGATCGAAATACGACCCACTGTTTTTTTTCTCTTCTTCCCAAAAAGAAAAGCTCTACTTTGTATTTTGTCCCCTCTTTATTCAGCCCTGCGTGGCCAATAAAGAAACATATATGTATGTATATATACCCAGGTCGGTGTTTGTCTCCCACAACCGCTTGACAACCGATCTTGGTTTGTTTACGTCCCCGTAAGCACAAAAGAGACCGATAGAATGAGTATCAGGCTTTAGAAAAACAGGCGCTGTTGTCGATTTATTCGACTACATTTTTGAGGGCTGTACTCCAGCATGGCCTCACTCCAATGACTGAAGGACGGAAAAGGGAAAAGATACAAGGATTATATATGCGTAAGTATACATGTCTTTTGGCGCGTACGCGTGCATATATGTGTGTGTGTGTGTATAATTAAAAGCCTATAAATATACCGAAATAGAAATACAGACATTATTGGTGTAAGATAAACCTTTTATTCTGATGTCATCTGAAAATGTTCAAACTACATTACTGCTATGTGTATGTGTGCGCATGTATATGTATATATGTATGTGTCCATATAACTAGATAGATAGCTACATACATACATACATATATACACACATACATACATACATACATACATAAATACATACAAACATGTATATATATATATATATATATATATATATATATATATATAT
>NC_068984.1:945209-952317 GCF_001194135.2 Octopus bimaculoides
TTGAAGTCTATATATATATATAGCTATGTGTGTGTATATGTGCATGCGCTTGTGTGAAAGTGTGTGTGAGTAATGTCATTCACACACACACAAACGTATTAGATTGTGCGTGCATGAAAACAGGTGGGGGGAGGGAGATAGACACAGACATGGACGCAGACCGATTTTGTGACAGAGAATGAGACCAAGAGAGAGAGAGGGGGGAGTGTGAGAAAGAGAGAAATAGAAAGAGAGCAAGGAAGAAAGAAACAAACAAAGAAAAAAGAAAGAACGAAAGAAAGAAATAGAAAAAGGAAAGGAGAGATTGAAATGAAGAGAGAGAAAAAAATGAGAGAGCAAGAGAAAAAGATAAGGAGGAGGAGAAAGAGGGAAGGAGAGGGAGGGAGGGAGAGAGAGAGAGAGAGAAATGCAGAAAGAAAGAATAAAAGAAACTGAATGCAGAAGGCGACAATTTTCGAAACATTCGCCATATAATTTCGTTGTCATAGCAACTAATTCAAATTACAATGAGGCAGTTTTAGTGCCGGGGAAAGCCACCTACCTGGGTGATGGCGCTGCTGTTGTCATTAGCTTAACAGCAACAACAACAACTCCACCGGTTAATAGAATATTGTTGTCTTACTTATGTGTGTTCTCTGTTGTATTTGCTCCCCCCTCTTTCTCTCTCTCTCTCTCTCTCTCTCTCTCTGCAGAGGACACTGTCTCATTTACACATCTCTGTCGTCATAATGAACAGACAACAACAGTTATCTTCCCCTAGTAACTAGCTAAACCCTTTTTGCGACTCTCCGACGACACTGCTACTACTGCTACTACTACTACTACTACAGCTGCTGCTGCTGCTACCACGGTTAGCACTACTACTGCTGCTGCTGCTACTCTCGCGGTTACTCTCCTCCCTCACAACCTTTCCACGTCGTTCCGTTTAGTTGTAACCAACACCTTCTCTCAATGTCATTGTCAAGTGATTCCGGCAGAAAGAGTACCCACTACTGCCACCACCACCGCCGCTACCTACAGCATCACCTTTTTCCTTGTTATCATCATCATCATCATCATCATCATCATCATCATCATCATCATCATCATCGTCATCATCGTCATTATCATCATCATCATTAGAATTTCTTTTGTATCCTGATATGAATCAGCAAAGTCTGGAGGTGGATAAAGTGTGTGGAAATTGTTCAAGTAACCAATAGAATTATTTCGTAAATGACAAACAGATGTATTGTTGAAATGACCAATAGATACTTTGTCCAATTGGCCAACAGTTGTACAACTATCTGACAAGATTTTGTCTAAACGACAAACAGACATATTTGTCTAAATGACAAATATATCTGTCATCTACACATCTGTTTGTCATTTACACAATACAGCTGTTTTCCATGTAGACAATAGCATATTTATTGTGTAAATGACAAATGTATTGTCTAGACGACAAACAAATGTATTGTGTATGTGACAAACAGATACGTTGCTCTGTATGAGACAGTAGTACAGACGGAGACCGAACGGTTTCCCATTTTCTACGTAATATCATACCTGACATTGTAAATATCATGCGCATGCAACCATTACTTTTCTTTTCTCCTTAAGAGGACGAGACGTTCAGGAATATGTGTGCCACATCGAAGTGATCAGGACTCCATAACAAATTCGCCCGAGGCCTGTTTGCATGTAGTGTATCTAAGGAAACCCAGTTTGGTCGCTCAACTTCTTGTGATAATTGCATTTCAGCACTGTAAATTAGGAAACTATCTTTGCCATTTAGCCAAACACTCCAGCTTTGTTTGTTTGTTTGCTTTTGCATTGCTTGAATGAGCCACATTGATATTTATGAGAAGTGACTTGGTTCTTTAAGAGTTAATTGCTTGGCATTGAGTCAGCCAGTTACCATTCTCAGATTCTCATTAAATATCATGAAATCGTCTTATTCTCAGACACTAATCCTTGTCAAATCGTTGTCTATTGAACGATGTTTGAAACACACTCCAATAATTAATTCTCTTATGATACGTCATTAAACATTCACAAATATGTTTAGTCGTTTTCGAAGATTGAATCTTACAGGACGGTATCTAACACCTCTAGCTACGATAAGGTGCCTTATTATACAGTAAAACTTGTTCCTCGCTTATGTATGTCAGTTCTTAACAAATTTCAGAATTATTTCGCAGTTTTCAGTCTCGGGGCAGATCTTTTGCTCTTGAAGAGGTTTCCTAACACATTTAGCAAAATAATTCCAGCATTTCTTCAGAATCACTTGACAAACATATATTCTTCTTAAGCAACATCTAAACACATCATTGGTTTTGAATTCAATCCCAGAACTACCGGTCCACTTTCTGGATTCAAGATAACCACTTCCGTGTTACTGGCCAGATTATCGTAATTATTCTATGGTCAAATGACCCATTTCTATGAAGATATGAAATTGTGTAAGGAAATCTACTAATGAAGTAAGTATTGCTACAGTCAATTATCGAGTAATAATCAATATATTGAACTTAACTACTTTCCAATAAAGGAAAACTTCAAGCAAAAGTCTTGTCTTGTAAAGAACCCCAGAAATGCAGATTTCGACACTAACTTTTAGACGAAATAATATTCTTTATTAGCTTGTTAAGAAAATCTCTATGAGAGACGAAAGCAGTAACTATACAGAGAAGTAATGTTTATAGCCATCTAAACATGTGCAGCTGGAGGAGGCGTCCTGCTGGAGGAGGCGTCCTGCTGGAGGAAGCATCCTGCTGAGGTTAAGAAAGCAATACCGTCCGGGTTTAGATGGCGATAAACATTACTCCTCAATATTCTTTATACTTGGGATAAAATTTCATTTCTTTGGCGGTTATTTTCCAAGACTCCTTTAGTTCAATGCGATGATAGTTTCGTCTCTAGCAGAAAGGGTTTCTTCCCATTTTTATGTGTAGTATTTTTTCGTTAAGAAACAATTGTCAAATTCTAAAACCTTTTAAAGTTGTTACTGTTGTTTAGTGTGATCGAACCGACCTATGATCAACGATACTCCAGATCGACTAGCTAGTGGTGGCCACGATCATTCAACCTTCTTCAAAACTTTTTTAGGGTGGTCTTTCCAAGAACAGATTATTACTGGGCGACTAAAAAGTATTGGTTCCTTTGTCTGACCTTGAAAACATATTTTATTCAAGAGTGATCGTCTCTGTAATCGCTCGACCAGCTATATATAGCAGCCAAGTCCTTTTTTATATCACGCCCTGTCTCAGAAAAGGAAGTGACGAATTCAGTAACGTGGCTTTAGATGCAGTACAACTGAATAAAAGGCAAAATGGTTATGGCTTTGATTAGCCTAAATAATTACAACCATTAAATTGTTATGAAATTATACAAGATATGTGACAAAGTTAAAATAAGAGCCATTTTTTAAAATGAATGGTAACATTCAGTGAATTATGCAGAGAACAAACTATTATAATAGATATCTAAGTTTTTTAAACATTATTATTATTATCATTATTATTATTATTATTGATTTGATTCAGGTTCGTTCTCATTCCTAGTAAGATTTATGTGGCTAGCGGCTAACTACCTGTAATCTTAAGTATCCACAAGCGCTCAATAATGTTTCAAGCACTTAAAACCCTCCAAATAATCTTTCCTGTCCTTAGGAGGCAAACTTTCTGTAGAAGCTCTACAGGACATTCTATTCCAATGTGGCTCAACCATTTCTCTATATTTTTGCTTACAGTTCCAAAATGCACCAATTATGACAGGCACAACCTTTACAGTTTTCAGACTCCAAATTCTTGCAATTTCAAATTTTAAGTGATTGTATTTTCTTCTTTTTTTCGTCTTTCATCGTCTTTCTTTATGATCTTCGAATCAAATGGATTCGATGGAACAACTGGTAAGCAGCTTTGCTTTTTCTTCTCTATTATTATGTGTCGTTTATTATTTTCTCTCGCTTCTTATCCGTTTGAAAAGGAGAGTTCCCTTAAATTTTGCATTTCTCCAACTTCAGCACTCTTTGAAACCAATGATCACACCGTGGCACTCTTTTGACCCGATCATGATAATACCATTATTATTATTATTATTATTATTATTATTATTATTATTATTATTATTATTATTATTATTATTATTATTATTATTATTGAGTGAGAGAGCAATACATGCCATCAAAATGACACTGTGGTGCAAATATACGAAGCTCAGTATATATTTGCTGCAGACCATCTTTTATACCAAGACAAAATATGATAACAAGCGTTAGAAGCTGTGCATTGTTAATTCCAGTTGTAAAAGTCCACGACCACCACCCTCTTTTCTTGGCAGGTAAAGTCGTTCTATATCTACCTTACGGTGGTGCATTCTATGCATTGTCAACAATTTTCGTATTTTAGTAATTGAAACTGAGTCACGACCGGCATAGTTAAAGTTTTGATCGCTTCGATCCTGTTTCTTGCATTCAGCGCTGTCTTGAGAATTGCCCTTACCCTGCGATAACATTCTCTTCTGATATTTTCCCTCATCATTGAATGTTTGATTCCCTCACCTTCAAATACCCCCAGGTATTTGTGACTCTCCGCTGGTTCTAACTCCTTTATGACATTCTGCTGGTCAAGATTAACATTAGATGTTTCTGTCATATTTCCTTTGATAAAGGTAGCTTTTGCCCATTTATCGAGGCCAAACGGCATCCTGATGTCATCACTGAATTGTTTAACAATCGCTAGTACACCCTCTAGTTGTTGGTCCTTTTTTACAAAGAGCTTAAATCATCCATGTAAATGAGAGGATTTATATTTTAATGAAACATTTTATAGCCGTATTGTACATCATTGTGCAATTTTGAGAGAGGTATTAAGGTTAGACAAAAGAAGAGCGGTGATAGAGAGTCACCCTGGAAAACGCCACATGAATTTCTTACATCTCCAGCATTAAGAGATTCATTGTCACTGTTCAAAGTCAGTGTGGTTCTCCATGATCTCATACTTACAGACGAGAAGTTTCGCAGTGTAGGTGCTATGTTATACATTTCCAGATATTTCTTAATCCAGTTTTGTGGTAGACTATCAAAAGATTTTTATAGTCTATCGAGGCTATCGACAAATTCTTATGTCGTTTGTAACAATCTTCCAAGATCATCTTATTGATGAGTAGCTGATCTTTACAACCATAGGACCCACGTTTACATCCTTTTTGCTCATTAAAAAGCTGTAGGTGTATTCAGTCAAGACAGATATTAGTATTCTCTACATCGTTGTTAAGCAGGTTATGGGTCTATAATTTTCTGTGAACCAACGATTTTTTCTTATTGCTCTAGCTTGATCACATAATCTTTGTTCTGTGAATTGAAACAATCCTCTTTCTCTCCATTGATCATACATACATTGTCGGTATCCCCTAAGATGAGCACCATTTTCGTCATCAGGGTTGCTCAAGTAGTAACACTCCATGACCACAGCATTGACTTATTTCTTCCATCTACGCCGTGTGTGCCCATCCCGTTCAAAAGGTCGCTGAATAAGGGTTTCTTAAGGTTGTTGAATGAAACACCCATGTTTCCAGATGTGAGTTATTCAAACCCCCAAAGAATTCCTCTCAACACATGACTATGATGCTCCGCCACTAGTCTGCTCGTGCTCAGAGGTGCACATATCATCAGCTACCAAGGGACTTGCTCAACTGGTTAATGTCAAACAACTGACAAGCAAATCTGTTGAATTGAGCAGAATATTTGCTGTAGCCCATCTTTTACACTAAGACAAAACAACGTACATGATAACACTTCCAATTAGTTATTATCATTATTATTATTATTATTATTATTATTATTATTATTACTATTATTATTATTATTATTATGATTATTATTATTATTATTATTATTATTATTATTATTATTATTATTACTATTATTATTATTATTATTATTATTATTATTATTATTATTATTATCATTGTTGTTGTTGTTATTATTATGATTATCTCTTTGTCACAGGTTTTGTTCGAGCTCCTGCAGTCTTGCATGCGTAACGGGCTTACTACTTGCAGTCTCCGCTACGATGCTATCCGTTCTTTTCTGCTATCTAATACTTTCCTGATTATTCTGGCCGTGCCAAGGAGACAAACCTTTTCTAGCAGTTCTACTGGGCACTCTACTCCAATTTGTTTTATATTTCTCTTGATGCTTTCTGTTACCGTTCCCAAGGACCCAACAATAGCTGGCACTATCTTCACTTTTTCTCATTTTTCATAGCCGGGTTATTTCATACTGAAGAGGGTTGTATCTATCTATTTTTTTGCCTTCCTTCTTGATTATTCGTGGGTCAAACGGATATGCAACATCAACTGTATAGCATATATGGTGCACCCTGTCCACTACCACTAGGTCCGGTTTATTATTCTCTAGCACCTGATCTGTTTGAAATGGGAAATATCAGAGGATTTTGCTAGTCTCCAACTCTGCCACTTCCTGCGGTTTGTGCTCATAACACGTCCTGCTTCTCTCTAGCCCTCACTTTTTGTAGTTTCCAATGAAGCACTTTCGCTACCTAATCGTATCACCACATCTTGTAGTGAATTTGGGCAAGTCTAGCGCATTCGTTCGTGATATGGGCAATGGTTTCATCCATTACAGATGCGGCACAGCGGAGATTTTGCTCATTCTTAAGGCTCACCCTCCAATTCGTGGCCAAAGCTTGGTCTTGCACTACTAGTATAGTGCTCTCAGTCTCTTTTATTAGGGCTCCTTTCTTCGGCCAATCCCAACTATTTTTTCGAGCCACTTCGGTTGTGGCTACATGGAATTGATTGTTTTCGCCCTTCTTGCGTAATTCTTCTTCATGTCTTTTTCTACTTCGTTTGTTTTCCCTTTTTCACTGGTTATCATCATCATCATCATTATTATTATTATTATTAATTTTTATCGATTTTAGTTTAAGGAAAGACCCGACTCGACCTTCATTAGCGGTATTTATTTATCTATTTATTGATTCCAAATGTCAATAACAATCTCTGAGATTCTCAGCAATATACAGTATGTGCACACATGCACACATATATATATATAAATATATATATATACCTATATATACATAAATATATGCATGCATAT
>NC_068984.1:952327-956238 GCF_001194135.2 Octopus bimaculoides
ATTATTATTAATTTTTATCGATTTTAGTTTAAGGAAAGACCCGACTCGACCTTCATTAGCGGTATTTATTTATCTATTTATTGATTCCAAATGTCAATAACAATCTCTGAGATTCTCAGCAATATACAGTATGTGCACACATGCACACATATATATATATACACACACACATATATATGCACACACACACACACGCGCGCGCATATATATATACATATGTATATATAAAAATTAATTCTAATACTACCTATTGTAGATAGCAGTTATGTTTATATATAAATAATTATAAACGAGTGTATATATGTGTTTGTGTGAGGCGGCAGTTGAGAGAGAGAGAGGGCGGAGGAAGGGAAACTTACCAAACTTGTTGAAGAAAGCCTTTCACATCGATGATGGTTTTTACTTTACTGTTATCATCATCATCATCATCATCACCATCAACAACAACAGCAGCAGCAGCAGCAGCAGTATCCTTGTTGTTGTTGTTGTTATTTTATCCTCAGGTCATCTTTGATGTATCAATAAAGCTAATCTAACCGTGACCTCTCCTCCTTTCTCACAAATCTACCACTAATGGTTTTTACAACAGCAGATTGTTACATGAGGGAATTTTAATTGCTATTTCTAGCAGGCCTCAGTAGAAGCTCTTTCGCTCGTCTTGTTGCAGTGATTCTTGATGTTGTTGCTGCTGCTGCTGCTGTTTCCTTCCGATGACGTCACACCCCTTCGTTAACAGCAAAACAACCAGTTCCGTTACTTCAAAAACCTATTCAGACATCATCTTATCGTTGCTTCTATTGTTATTATTGTCAACATCATCATCATCATCATCACAATCACCACCACCACCACCACCACCACTACTACTACTACTACCACTACTGTTTTATTTTCATTTCCCCTATTCACCGTTACCCTGATACCAACAGTCTGCCTCAATTGTCTTCCGTGCAATTTCCCGACCCCCAGCACAACTCTAAAACTTCCTCGATCCCTTCACAAACGTCCCTACCTTCCTCCGGCTTTTCCTCTCCCTCCACAATACTCTCGTTCCCAGTTTGTCTCCAACGAAAATTAATTCAGTTGAAATTATGAATCATTCTCTCAC
Source organism: Octopus bimaculoides (assembly GCF_001194135.2). NCBI lineage: Eukaryota > Metazoa > Mollusca > Cephalopoda > Octopoda > Octopodidae > Octopus > Octopus bimaculoides. The sequence continues at coordinate 953,436 of NC_068984.1, forward strand.
AGTCATTTGCTGTATTTCACGAAGGAAATAATTGGAAATTTTTTTTTTAATTTCATGGAAATATTTTTATTATTTCTTCGTGATTCATTTACAGATGTGTACTTCCTACACACGCATGCATATACACAATACACAATACATACATACATACATACATACATACATACATATATATACATATATATATGTGTATATATGTGTACGTATGTATGTATGTATGTATGTCTGCACATAGATATACTTTCCTACATGCTTACAGTTATATACATGGCTACATAAGTATACACGCATGCGCACACGCACACACACACACACACACACACATATACGAGGAAATAACTGTGGATTTGGCGGTCAGTCGTGGCGAATGGCTGGAAAAAGGTAATTGGAGAGGAGAGCTAGGAAGAAGGGGAGATAATAAAGTACTGGTGATCCCAAAATGCAGGCGCGTGTACGCGTGCGTGTGCGTATGTGAGAGTGTGTGTGTGAGTGTGCATGTGAATAGGAGCTAGTGACTTTGACGTGTAGAGGTGTGCGTGTGTAAGTGAATGCGTCTGCAATGTGTGGGTGTGCGGGTGATGGTGTGTGGTGTGGGTACTGGGAAGTGGTCAGTGCTAGTGTGTGTTGAGTGGTGTGATGTGGTGTGATGGTATGGTGGTGTGATGTGTGGGGTGTGAGGATTTGAGGGTGGGGTGTGAGTTTATGGTGAGGATGTGGGGGTGTGGTAAGGACGTGAGTATGGAGGAGTGGGGTATGTGGGAGTGGGATGTGCGGGGTGGGGGGTGGATGGAGTGGGTATGAATGAAGAGAGAAGGTGGGTAGGAGTAAAGAGAGGAAGTAGGTGTCAGGGCAAGAGAGGAGAGGTGGGTAGGAGTGAAGAGAGGAAGTAGGTGTCGGATGAGGAGAGGAGAGGAGGGGAGCTAGATGAAAAGGAGAGGGGAGTTGAACCCATGTGGCGCAAAGGAGCGAAGAGAGAAGATTAATTCCTGTTCACAGCGAAGGCGGGAGTCCGGATGAGCCCTATGCAAAGACAATCCGAACACAGACAGGCGTTGTACTGAATGACTGGTAGAGCGTAAATGGCGCCAGACCAAGGTGTCATTGCCTCAGTTGTGCTCTGCGGACCTATCAGTCAAGCGGCGTCCCGTTTGACTGATGTACAGAGAAGAGCAGAAAGAACAGGCGCTGCAGTAAATGACGTTGCTAGAAATGCAGGTAAAGGAATCAGTGATATGATAGGGAAGACGATGGGTGCCTGTGAGGATGGTGGTGTTGGAGAGGTAGGGGTAAGTGTGACAGCGTGGGCAGGAGCAGGGGAACGAGCCAGGTTGGGAGGTGGGGTCAGGGAAGAAACTATGGACCAGGAAGAAACTATGGACCAGGGAGGTGGGGTTAGAGAAGAAACTATGGACCAGAAGGTCACGTAGGTTGTGGGTTCGTTTGGAGGAGGAAAGGGTATATATACATACATACATACATACATACATACATGTATGTATGTATGTATGTATGTATGTATGTATGTATACACTTATATACGAATACATATATGTGCGAGTTTATGTAGACAACAACATAAACTGGGCCGCTCATATAAAGAGCAAAGTTGACATGGCCCACAGAATGTGTTCTGGGATTCTCAGAACTTTCTAGTCGAGAGATATCCACACCATTATCTTCCTTTTCTCCACTTTTGCCTGACCCCACCTTGAATACTGTTGTCCACTGTGGTCTCCCCACACAAAACAAAGTATCATGAAAGTTGAAGCACCTCAAAGGTCACAAAAAAGATAGATGGCATGACAGGCCTTGACAATTGGGGTCGACTAGAAAAGCTCAAGCTTTATTCCCTCCGACGCCGCCGTGAGCGCTACATCATCTGCATGATGTGGAAAATATGCCATCAGCATTGCCCAAATGATGTTGGCATCGCCTTTAAGATACAGCCAAGGCTTGAACCCCGAACCATCCACCCTCAACATAAATCATACTCGCATCACATAACAACAGCACGGCACAATTATTTCACCTCAATTGGCCCCGCTCTCTTTAACATTACACCAAAACACAATAAAGTAGAAACAGACCCCATAAAGTTCAAGAAGTCTTTGGACAAATTCCTTCAAGAAATCGCCAATAAACCTCCTACACCCGGATATGTCTCCATAAACAATAACTCTTTCCTCGAGTGGGCCATGTTGTCCAATTCCTGATTTGAATGACTTTGCCAGGTGGCGCCATTAAGACAGACATGGCCTGGGCCAATACTGGCCAAAACCACAGACATACATATTTATATACGTGTACATATAAGTATTCATACATGTGTATCAACGGTTTTCTCCTCAACTACATCTCCTTATTCCATTATTACAATCAATAGGTATCAACTGCTGTCTTTGTACGTTAGTCAAAATACATTTTAAAATTGAGAATTGCAGAAATATTATTTGCGGAGTTATCGTATACCAAAATAGGAAAGTGGACATTTTTTGCTATTAGCTATTCTCCATTACGCGTGTTTCACTTGCTAATAGCAATTACAAAGAATTACATTTTAAATAGACTTGTAAGGAATTCCTTACCAGAAATTCATCACAGCAAGAAAATGCTTTAGAATACCTGATGAATTTCTCATAGGAAATTCATAGAAAATTGCTTACATGTCTATATAACATATAAATCTTTGTCAATCCTGTCAGCAAATGAAACACGTGTAATGGAGAATGAATAATATCAAAACATTTCCATCTTCCTGTTTTGTTGTGTGTGTGTGTGTGTGTGTGTGTGTGTGTGTGTGTGT
>NC_068984.1:956644-959203 GCF_001194135.2 Octopus bimaculoides
AGAAGAAGAAGAAGAAGAAGAAGAAGAAGAAGAAGAAGAAGAAGAAGAAGAAGAAGAAGAAGAAGAAGAAGAAGAAGAAGACGAAGACGAAGGCTGAGAAATTTGAAATTTGGAAATGTATGTGTATAAGCTATACGTATATGCATATATATGTATATATGTATATATATGAATATATATTACACATACATACATGTACATACATACATGCATATACATATACACACATAAATATATACAAATGCAAACATCTATGTGTGCACGTGCGAATGTGTGTGTGTGTGTGTATGTATGTGTGTGTGTATGTATGTGTGTGTGTATCGGTGAGTATTGGAAAGCGTTATAGAATGTCTAATTGTAGCGACCGTAGCATCAAATATCACAAGTACGCCGTCTCTGTGTTTATATCAGCGCTAGATTGTAATTTGGCAAATTGAAACTAGTGTACTCTTCTGTCTAAGCCGGGGCCGGTTTTCTTTCAATCTCTGCTCTTCACTGTATTTATAAGGGTGTGTAACATAAATGAGACTTAATAAGAACTTCCAGTACAGTGCATTTGATGGGAAATTACATCTTTTCAGAAATGGAATCTTATTGAGAGGGATGAAGGTGTGGATGCGACTGAATTAAATCGTGCAATTTGTGTGTGAGTGTGTGTGTGTATGTGTGTGTGTGTGCGTGTGTGTATGTGTGTGTGTGTATGTGTGTGTGTATGTGTGTGTGTATGTGTGTGTGTGTACATATACATAAATATATATATATATGTATGTGTGTGTGTATGTATGTATGTATGTATGTATGCATGTATGTATGTATGTATATGTGTATAGACACACACACAATGCTATATTTTATTGATTATATATAAATGTTAATGTCACGATAGTATTCAGTAGTTGGAGACAAATTTAATTATAATATTTGTGCACAGTTAAATATCTAAAATTATTGGTAACAACGTAATCTAAATGCACAAATGTTTTTTTTTTTAATATTTATCCATATGAAATTCCAAGTTTCATAAGTTACATACACCATCATTAGTGTAGTAAACTAGGTCCTATAGTTTTACGTATATAACTAATTATATGTCCTTTTGGAACACGAGATCAAACGTCACTCCGCAAGTCGAAGAATACTATACAAATGTTTAGGATTCAGTCCATACAACAAAGCGCAGAGAATGTATGTAAATAAATCATCGCTTAAGAGTTCTACTTCGTTAGGAATTTACTAAATATTGAATTCAATATTAGGGTCCCTATAATTCTTTCTTCTTCGTATACACACCCATATTAACATGATGATAGTGCTTGGTGTCTTCAGATACAGCTAGGTATAGGTATGTGTGTGTATACATACATACATACATATATACATACATACATACATACATATATGTCTAACTTAATAGCACCACCTGGAATACATATATATTTTCTCTCTCCGTTTTTTTTTCTTTCTCTCTCCGTATTATTAGATCGTCAAGTATGAAATTTGTAGTAAGGTATATGATAAACTTTGACAGCTGCTCATTCTGCGCTTTATAAAGTATTTATAAATTGTTTTTTGCTATATTTGTTTAGAGATGGATAAGTCGGAAATTCGTACAGTTTTGAAATATGAGTTCTTTCTTGGAAATACAGCATCACAGACAGCTCGGAATATTAATGGAGTATTTCATTCTAATATTATTACACAGCAGACAGTATCAAATAGGTTTGCAAAATTTCGTTATGTGATGAGAAATGGATCCAATACAACAACCGTAAACATTCAGGACAATGTGGTTAGACAAAGACGAGCCACCAAAACACAGTCCAAAAAGCAAAACTTATCAAAAGAAGCTGTTGCTGTGTGTTTGGTGGTCTGGTGCAGGTCTGATCCATTATGATTTCATTAAACCTGGCTCATCAGTCACGGCCGAAGTATACTGCAACCAACTGGACCAAAAATGCAGAAACTTACAAACAAAAACAGCTTAGATTAGTCAACAGATCCACTTCTATTTTATTGCAAGACAACACCAGACCACACATTGTAAAATTGACGTTGGCGAAATTACAGGAGTTGGAGTTGGAAGTTCCCCATCATCCACCATACTCATCTGATCTTGCCCCCACTGACCACCACTTCTTCCAGAATTTGGATAACTTTTTGATAGGAAAATAATTAATTCCGACGACGCTATAAAACAGGCCTTCCAAGATTTTATTGACTCTAGATTGCCAGGCTTTTACAGTTCTAGGCTGGACAAGCTACTGCTGAAATGATAAAAGTGTATTGACAATATGGGGGCATACTTTGATGAATAAAACTATTCCTTGTATTTATAAAACATTACCAAACTTTTTTTCTTTTCTACAAATTTCATACTTGACGACTTAATATTTTCCCTATTAATCCTTTCTATTGAAGAGCATAGGCCGGAAACGTCAAAGATTTTTCCATTCTTCCCAAGCGTTAAACTGATACACAAGCTTGTTGTTCTTTCACCAGTCTTCGTCTTTTGTTTTCTGAAAATTTGAACTCTCTCTCTCATTCTCTTTCTGTCTCTGT
>NC_068984.1:959470-960087 GCF_001194135.2 Octopus bimaculoides
TGTGTGTGTGTGTGTGTGTGTGTGTGTGTGTGTGTGTGTGTGTGTGTGTGTGTGTGTGTTTGTGTGTAAGATTCAGTTGAACAAGATACTTAAAAGTTAGGCGCCTAGTTAGGTCGCAATAAAATGCACGCACAACGATTATAGATGAATACCAACCTTGGTACAGATGTACTGGCAGAATGATATTCAGGTAATGTATGCAGTTTATTGGACCCAGGTGAGTATATCATCCGCTCTTGACCTATTCAGACATTATATTAAATATACAGTCCATAGAACACGCGAGGGCCGTGATCTGGTATAGATGAATTAAAAATAAATAATAATTGAAGGACAGTTGTCAATCCATTACGACTGTTACCAGCGATTTTTCTTTCGATTAAGCTAGATGCAGAATCATTTAATATGGATGTCACCGGGGTTTTAAATAATTTTTAAAATTATAATAAACGTCCTTGATTGTAAGATTCATGTATTCAGCTGATGAAAACGTTTTTTAGAACGATATAATGTACTCATCTATCAATGAAACAATTCGTTAGAAACTGCTGTAATGGATTGACACCTCTCCTTCAATTGTTACACACACACACACACACACACACACACACACATAC
>NC_068984.1:960917-977246 GCF_001194135.2 Octopus bimaculoides
ATACATACATACATACATAATACATACATACATACATACATACATATGACATAAAATGTTTAGTATAGAGCTGTGTTAGAAGTGTGTAATGGTGGAGAGTCTAGTTCAACAGTGTTTTGGCAAAGCGAATTATTTTCACCAATCGGTGGAGTGTCTGAAATAATTCAATGCGTTTGGCAGACTGTCCGCACGACACCTTCAGGTACGAGGAAATAATTCAAATAACCAATGTACACACGGACACACCCTTACACACACACACACGCACGCACACACACACACACACACACACACACACACACACACACCTATACACATGTAGAAATTTCTGCGGTCAGGAGCAGCAACATGGATATGTTATTTAATCCTGTTGATGTGTATTCGCTAACAATGGCTGTTGTTATCTATCTAAGACAGATATTAGTTAATCGAACAGGATACGTTGAGTCTTATATTATCGGCGACAGTAAGAGAGCTTAATGTGATTATTGGTTATCAGCGATATAATAGATGAGGCACAGCATGACAGTATGACAGTAACAGCAGCAGCAGCAGCAGCAGAATGACAAAATACCAATGACATGACTAATCACCCGGATGTAACCTAAGTTTCAGCTGAGTCACAGTTGAAGATGACATCAACTCCGGAGGTGTTCATGTCAAAGTCATGTAAAAGAACTTGGGTAAATTATCGTTTAGAGAGAGAGAGAGAGAGAGAGAGAGAGAGAGAGAGAGAGAGAGAGAGAGAGAGAGAGAGAGAGAGAGAGAGAGTAAACTGCAACGAGTTGTGGCTTTAGAAGTAAACAGAAAGTAAAAAGACAGTGACATTCGGAAAAAGTCAGGTAGTTCGTCTTGGTGCGTTCCAGGTTCGAGTCCATATGAATCCATTTTATCGTTCATTCCTCCAAGAGAAATACAATAAGTATCAGGCAAATAAATGAGGCCGTTAACTCAACATACCTGTCTTTGTCAAATGTGTAAAGGTAATGTGAGTGTGTGGAGTGCCAGAACCAACGCTTCCTCGGTTTTGTCTTTTCATCTTTATGAAATCAATAAAATACATGGCAACAAAGAGATCAGTCAGTTTACCTTTCTTTGTAAAATCTATTGTTGCACTTTGTCAAACAAAATCAATATTTACGTAATCAATAGGTCATCATCCAGTGAATGCTGATTAGAATCGATAGCAGAATCCCAATTTTCCCCTGCACCTACGGAAAACAGAATGCTGTTTACTTCGGTGACATGCGAACGAATAATTGTCAGTAAGATCACAATATTTGCATTGTAGGTAACACGACTGAATAAGTTTAGTTATGAATGAGCAGTTCAATGCTCTGGTTTGAGAGTAAGTAGTTTGTAGCAAGAGGAAGGAATGATATGGAAATTGTTAAAAATCATTACTGGAAGCTATTAGCCGAGAATTATAAGCGAATAAAAGCAAGGAAAGTATTACAAATATCAGAATACATAGTTGCCATTACACGGTGTGTGCGTTTGGTTCGGTTGAACAGAGCTCTTTATCGAACTTTCAGTTCTAAAGAGTGCACAAAGCTCTTGGCTCTAAAATATGATCTAACACAAACAAGATTGCGTGAGAACAATGGTTAAATCCCATAGGAATTCTGTTGAAAATAATTACAAAGGCAGAATACTTTCTAAATTATCAAACATTCATTGCCATTTTACGCTCTTCGCTATTTGCTCGACAAATATCAATCGCTTTGCTTTGATATTTCAGAATCAAAATACAAACAAAAACGAAAATGGATTATGAAAGTGTGTCAGTTCAATTTAAGAATGGCTTACAACGATTTACTTTGTTTTCTTGTTCTAATAGAAGAACTAACGCCATATTCGACTCACTCAAATCTATCTTATACTCAACAGCACTACTTGCAGTATTCTTCCTCAGCACTATCACCACACCAGTTTTGTTTTTATTATCGGAGCCTCCATGTTCGTAGGCTGGGAAAATGAGTAGAGCCCCACATGAAGTGTCTTCTGCTATTCAGATTTCCCTTCTAAGTTTCAAATCGGACACCAACCGCTTTTGTGTGTTGTCCATTCTTGAGACGATAAAAATAGATTACACCGTGGACTAGATTCAAGGCTTTGAATCAAACTTATAAATTCTGTTTTCCTTGTATTCGACTCAAACTTAAATCATGTTGGAATATAGCAGAATATAACACTATACTGATATTTTCATTCTTAAATGTCCAAAGAAGGCGAGTAATAGGAACTCCTGATGCCGTCAATTGTTTGTTGAAGGTAAATCTAGAACGAATTAGAACAGGATTAAATAGAGTCAAATGGGCAGCGTTGGTTCGATTTCGTCTGTCGTCACCAACACTCAAAGAATGAAATTACTATAATCTCTTGAATTAGGGCAAGACATGGCACAACCGAGACTGAAATACTTTATAGCATTTAGTTATTGCCTTTCGAGTTCAAATCCCGCTGCAAAACTTTGTCTTTTTATCCTTCCTGGATCAATAAAATAGAATTCCTGACAATTATTGGATCGATCGAAACAAAACCCTTCAAACACACAATTGTGCATCTAAAACCTCTGATTATTCTTTTATCAGGGCAGTGGTTGTCAGAATCAAGAAAACCTGGTTACAGTGTTTAATTCTGTAATATTTAGGAATATAATAAACAGTTCGTTTTGCCGGCAAAACAAATGGTCCAACTGAAGTACGATTCGGCCGAGTCACGTGGTTAAGGAGCTGCCTTCACAAACATTGGTTACTTGTTCAATTGTATTGGGAAACATTTTCGGGCTACAAACAATGGTGAGTGATGAATAAATGGACTATGATTGGAATTTGATACGTAGAAACTGAGCGGAATCCCATTGCATATATTTGTGTGTGTGCGTGTGTGAGTGCGTGTGTGCGTGTGTATTGACAGGTAGGTAGGTAGGTAGGTGGGTGGATGGATGGATGGATGGATGGATGGATGGATGGATGGACAAACAGACAGATAGATAGATAGATAGATAGATAGATAGATAGATAACGGTTATCATTACTGACTGATTTCATAATGGCAACTAAACGTGACATTCGTGACTCTGTAGAACTAAAATTCTTTAAGAGACTACATGTTGGACAGATCACTGCCTTGTACGAGCAAAACTAGTCGTTAGGAAAATGCTTACACCGAATAACACGAAGATTCGTCGAAAACAGTTGAATGCTGAAAAATCCAAGATCCAACAAAAACTGCAAACTCTTTGTGAAGCTGCAACAAATTCATCAGATAATGGTTCATAGCCAGACTTCAAAGGAGAGGATTATGCCACCGCTGTCTATAGCTTTGACTTGAGGACCCATAAACATAAAGATTGATTCGATGAAAATAACACAGAAATACTTAAATAAGACCAGAATTTGATCAATCCTGATTTACCTTATAAAGAACGTTTGAGGAGAGGAATTACTGAAACACTCGAAATCAACTTTACAGAGAGAATTGAGAGGAGAATGAAGAGCGTTCAGTCTTTCAATATATTCACAGGGATTCAGCTTCGATAAACAAAAAATAAATTTCAAAACTGTGTATACTTTGTTCAGACAGGTATTTGGTCTTCGCCAATCAACTACTATTCCTTTCCTTTGCAAAGAGGAATCCACTTTGATGAGTGATATTGAAATAATTCTGGAAATAAATCATTTCACGGATCTTTAACACAATCCGTCCAAAATAGATGTGGAAGTCATAGAACACTTACTACAACAACACCAGGTTATTGAAAGAAAATGGATAATAAACCTAACATCGTCAAAATTGTCATTTAGCAGATCAACTGGGAAAAAACTATAGGAACAAATGATCTAGCAAGTTAGGTTATTGAGTATGTGTTGATATAACGGCTGATCATGTTGCGCCGTGTGCACTGATCAGTTGCACGGGATTGGAAAGATGATGCACTAATTTCACTGTATAAAAGAAAGGCACCAAGTGAAACTCTGGTATCTCGTGTGGTCTTTCTTTTATGTAAGACTCGGTACGAAACCCGCACTTCTTATCCGTGAAGAGTCGGACATTGGGAGGTCAATACGGACATTTTGCGTACATACAGCTTTAGCGGCTCCAGTAGAGAACTGCTGTTTTTTATGTCCAAAAGTTTGCTCAACTACTACGGGGCCGAATATTGCTTTTAAACAAAATCCCTAGGACGGTGCCACTGTTAGTATGATTCTTGGCCAAATTATGTGCTACATTGGGTACATGAAGAAATTAAAACAAAATCAGTGTCAGTTTGTTTTGTGAGGGCCTATGGTAAAAATATTGCATCTGGCTTCATAGGAAATCGAACAGACGACCACCACCATTACACCCCTTCTCCCTTTGTCTCTCTCTGTATATATGTGGGTGGGTGTGTGTTAGAGAGAGAGGGAGAAAGATGACGACGCGTATAGGATAGACGATTGCTTTAAACATAGGTCGAAAGCCCACTGGCAGAATAGAAAATTGACCGAAAACACATTAGTCAACATAGCCTTTATCAAAAGACATATTCGTGTAATATTCGATGAAACACAAAGAAACTAAATGTCGATTCATTTTTTAAGCAATTTATTTTAATTTTAAAAACATTATGAGCAGATTATTTTTTAAATGAAATATATTTTCAATTTATTCTCAGACACTTTTCTTTATAAGAAAATGAACATAATTATGAGAAAAGATGAAAAGATTATTTATATCCAAGATTATACGCAATATCTCACAGATAATTTTTAATTTCTCTGATTTGCATTGTCCAGCTCAACAGTTCGAATTCCTTTTGAGGAAATAATGCTTTTAAAATTCTTTGGTTCAACAGGAGTACCAATTTGTACAAGAACTACCGAGTTTCAACGAGATGTTGTCGACGTATAACGTTGCACACGAGATAAACGTATGAATGTCTTGTACCAATGAAGTCAAAATGTTTACGCAAGGCTTTCATATGATTATTTGTGCAGTCCTGACTTTTAATGTATTCCTCATTCCATACAAGAAAAATAAATAAATCTACCATATCGTTCACGACACCTTTTTCTCGGGGTATAAACTTCCTGAAAAGTTTTTAGAAACGGCTATTACGATTCACGGATTCTAAAGATATTTTCTGATAGAGAAATTGGACATTAACAAACGTAAACACCGACCATGCTAACTAAAGAGTAATGAGCAACCAACGGGTTATAAATGCTGATATCAACTGCGTTCATGCCCAATATGCACTTAGCTAAAATTTCAACAAGGCTTTCCAAGGCCATTCTATTCTGTTCAACGGATCCCCTGACATTACCATACATATCTCCAGGTTTGCTTCTCACAAACTTCTCAGGTTTGATTTTTTTTATCATACCTTTGTTAACGTTTATGTTTTTCACGTGCAATCATTGTTTCGAAATATTTCTTAGAAAAATATTTAAACTCTTTAAATTTTGACGAATATTGTAACTTTTCCGCGACTAATATGGTTTTTATCAATTTTTTCTTTTACCGAATTTGTTTTTCGATCAATGTAATTTCATAACGAATTTTCGGTGGTCTTATAAACCGTGATGTGGGTGTTGTTACTTCTACTTTTCGTAATTTTTATGAACTGGGTTGACATGCGCAGCCATTGTGGAAGTGGAACCACAATTGGTGGGTGTAGGGTTGGTCGGCTGATAGTTCTTGAGGACATGGTGCTACATGGCTGATGAGAAGATGATTTCCAGCATACACTGAATGGGTTCACTGCCGAGGGCTGCAAAGTAGGGGTGAGAATGAATATTGCAAAGCCTGAGGCAGAGATCTTCTCACGAAACTCGCCCTAGTGCACTCTGCATGTTAGCGAAACGTCTTTGAGACAAGTGGAGAAGTTTAAGTATCTTGGGGCTGCATACACGTGTGATGGAAGCGCAAGGAGCTGAATCGGATGCCAGAATTTCAGGTACTGGAATGGTAATGTACCATTTACAGCATTCGATCCTTGGGCAAGGAGAGGTTGGTAAAAAAGCCAAATCTCTTCAATTTGGTTTTCGCACCTATCTTCGCCTCTGGTCATGACCGTTGAATAATGACTGAAAGAGTACGATCGCGAATAGAAGCGGTCGGGATGGGCTTCTTCTGAAGTACGTCTGAAGTAACGTTACTCGACAGGCTGCGTAACTCGAGATTAGGGATTCTCTCCAGGTCGAGCCGCTACTTCTCCGCATTGAGAGATCACAACTCTGCCACTGCAAACATGTAATTAGAATGTCGTAGGATGGATTCTTTAAGCTGAGCCAACCTGCATGAGATCTACGGATTAACCGGCATGTTGTCGGCTATTTCGGCATAGTTGGCTGCTGCGTCCTTCTCGCTCCCTTCTCGTCAAAAATAAGTTCCTAGCTGCTACTTTAATGCAATTCATTGTACTTACAAAGTTCCTATCTTTCCTCAATTTTCTGATCTGAACACCATCAAATACTCTACCTTTTATCTTTTCACTGCTCAGAAATGTGCCACAGATATAGTGAAAGCATGATCCATCTTAATCCAGAGCTTTAACATAATGCCAAGTTTGATATGGAGTGGAGGTAGGGCGATTTTTCTCGGTTGAATCAAAGGCTCTTCAACCATACTAAAAGACCCTGGAACTAATGTTCACGGCAATCATTCTTTGATCATCCAATGTTTTCCCCTGGCTCTGCTGTCCTCCATACATAAAAAAAGCTTGGATAATTAATGCATCTACTTTGTTATCCCAGGAGAAAACTGATCATCTTAAAGCCCACGCATATCACCCACTGATGATTGTGGGACTTAATTATCTCTACAATTGTTTTCACGACTTCATATTTTTCTGCTAGTTTTGTAGAGTGACTAATTGGAACAGAGGCTAATATATTTCCATGATGAGTTTGAACACATTTCAAAATTCTTTTCGAGCTATCAGTAAAAATGAGCCATTTCTGAAAAAGTGAGGAAAATTGCGAAAATTATTGAGTTTGGTTATCTTGAAATCTAGACGTGATGGTAAAAAATGGATCTCTTTTTTGGATTCAGCATATCAAAAGACCTTCAAATCAGGTAAAAATGTCCTGACAGCAAAATACCTGATGGGTTGTGTTATTGGTTAAACAGGACAGATGAAGACTTTGAAAAAGGTTGAAAGGAAATCATTGGCGGTTTAAAGGATTTTAATTTGAAACCGGAGATTCAGGTTGTTGGGAGCTTCGACGTTTCCGTTTAAAGACATTCACTACTTTGTGATGATTACAGAGTTATTATTGATAAGCATATCTGTTCCCAGAAAAAGATGTTCCGATGGCTTCGGGTACACAGAAATGTTTTTCTACATTTACATATGGCAAAACAAATTGCTTTACTGAATTTTCAGAATCTTTTAAGCTGCGTCAATATCAATGGAATTGTTTCGTTCAAGCTGACAGTCTATCAAATTATGGAACTAAGAAAACGGGTGATTATTTGAGAGAGTGGAGTGAGACAGAGGGAGAGAGAGAAGTCAATCTTTTGATATAGTAATCTTTGTCCCATTCTTTCTACACTCCTCTCTCGTATAAATATTTTCTTTTCCCCGTTTCATTTCTGCATTCTTTTTTCTTCCTCATCTCCTCTTCCTTCTCCTCACTCTCGAAATATATATTTTGTTCAATCTTTCTTCCCAGTGGTTTAAGTCAAAGCCACAGAATGAATACACACTTGAAGGTCAAAGTTATTTCTTAAAGTTCACTTCGAAATAACTTCCACACATCTGGAGACAATAAAGACAAAAAATTAAACAGGATGAACATTTCGCTACTTAATCCTGTTACTGCGTTTCTTGTTGATCATTAGGTTTGCTACTCGTGCGCGATAAAATTAGATTGGAAACAATAATCGTTCGATAATTTTAAAAAGAAATTACATTTATATGATTCAATGTTTATAGAAATAGTGATTGAAATGTCAAATGGTGTGTGTTGTTAGTGAACGAATATCGATAAAGATACAAACCAAACATTAGAAATCAATTTTTGTCAGTTAAATCAACAATTTCTCACGATCAAGGACGAGATTTATTTCTTCAGAGACGAGTCGCAGACTAACAGAACCTCAGTCCAAGTTCGATTCGTGATTGAAACTATTTATTTTACATTGTTTTCGCTGCAAATAATTTTTCATGGAATCGGAACGATTAAAACAGCTCCTGAAATATTTCTTCTTTGGTGCTTTGGAAAACAAGAGAAGCAATTTGTATGAAATATCTGGTGATTATCGCAGACCAAGCAATAGTAATTTCCCCAGCGAGCAAAGACCAAAATCCAGTTTCAATTTTCAGATAAACGTACTTCATTTTTTATATAAATGACATTGGGAAAAGTATATCTGCTCCAACATCCCATCCTCCATTAAGTAAAGTAGAGGAACCGTATGTCTATTCAAGAGAACTAAGTTGCCGGTAATCAGAATAGGTGCAATTCCCTGAATGCTGATTACATTGACCCCAATACCCTGCTGGTATTTATTGTATCGACGTCAAAAGAATGAAGGACAAAGTCGACCTCGGCGAAGTTTGAACTCAGAACGAAGTACCGCTAAGCATAATAATAATAATAATAATAATAATAATAATAATAATAATAATAATCCTTTGAGGGGAAGGAGATAGTTCATCACATCGACCCCAATACTTTATTTATCGACCCCGCAAGGACGAAAGGCAAAGTCGACCTCGGCAGAACTGGAACGCGAAACGTAACGACGGGCGAAATACCGCTAAGTATTTCATCCAGTGTGCTAACAATTTTGCCAGCTCGATGCCTTACACACAGATAGAGAAATCAAGGCTAATAGGCGGGATATAGTTGTCAGAGATCACCAACAAAAATTGCTTTCTAATCGATGTATCAATATCAACAGATGACAATGTTTCTCTAAAAGAAACGGAGAAACTTTCAAAATACAAAGATCTGGAGATAGAGGTAACTCGAATGTGGAGTTTAAATGCAGAAACAATTCTTATAATAGGCGCGTTAAATATGATAAAAGAAAAATATTCAGCCAAATGCATAACAGAGACACCGGGACTTACAAGTATATAACATACAGAAAATAGCACCACGAGGCACCACACACATCCTACGTCAAACACTTTCAATACAGTAAAAATGAGAGCATCACAACAAACCACAGCACATAACCAAGACACACAGAGCTGCGCTCGGTAGTGCAGTGAAGGCACATGAAAAAAATAAGACTACTGAATAATAATAATAATAATAATAATAATAATAATAATAATAATAATAATAATAATAATAATAATAATAATGATGAAAGGCAAAATCAAATGTATGGACGGGCTAGCGATATCGTTGGGGTTAGGGTTACGATCATAATATAGCGGCGAAAGAATTTGACAAGATCAGTAAATATAAAGACTTCTTAATAGAAATTGAAAAAATGTGGCATCTCAAGGCGACTACCGTACCAGTGATTGTAGGATCTCTACGAATGATTAAAAAAAGGTACTGAAACCTATTTGAAAATGATACCAGGCTTACCATCCCTACAGGAAGTGCAAAAAAATCGTGCTTACTGGAACGACTCATGTACTGAGAAGAGCATTATCGCTGTGAAAACAACATCCATTCATGAATTTATTTATTTATTTATTTATTTAATTAAATACATATTTTACCTGTGAATTTGCGTGTGTAAACTGGAAATGCGTACAATGAGTTTCCCTGCCCTAGGTGTACGGAAAACACTCGGCGAGAAATGGAAGAAAATTTGAAGAAAGAAGAAAAAACATAATAATAATAATAATAATTCAGCGACAAGGCAAACAGTTACGGGGGGAGGGAGTAAATCGATTGTATTGACCCCAGTGTTCAACTGGTAATTATTTAATCGACCTCGAAAGGATGAAAGGCAAAGTTGACCTTGACAGAATTTGAACTCGGATCGTAAAGCATTTTGCCCGACGCACTAACGATTCTTCCAGCTCCACCGCCTTAATAATAATAATAGTAATAATAATAGTAATGATGATGATGATGATGATTCTTTCTGATCTTGGTAGAAGGCCAACAATTTTGAGGGAAATAGGCAAATCGATTACAACTTGTAAGTATTTTATCGATTCCAAAAGAATGAAAGATAAAACCGACTTCGAAAAAATTTGGAGCCAAAAACGAATGAAGCGCCACTAAGCATTTTGTCCGACTCGAATTTAATAATTACGACTGGGAAAGTACCTAGGGCTGTTCGTTGCATAAAACACTAATAGTAAAGTCAGTGCTAGCATAATTTAATGAGTTAAGAAATTTTAGTTAATCAAAATTTCTTGTGTTGAGAAGAATTAATTATTGTACAAAAAGTAGGGGAGACAGCACCTTAGTTATAATCAATTAGTTATAATGAATTAAAAGTGGAATGCAGGAATACAGTGGAGTCTAAGCTTTAGTCAAACAGAAGGGTGACAACTCCTGACATGTTTCAATATTATTAGACCTCATTTATCATGTTCACTTTAAAATCAAATAGAACATAGGACATGTCCTTGAAAATGAAAATTCTTGGAAATAAACTAAATGTTCAAAGACTGGTGCTGAGATAAATATTATTCTAGGCATAAGGCACAAGGCCCGACATTTTGGGGTGAGAGGGCCAGTCGATTAGACCGACCCCAGTACGCAACTGGTACTTGATTTATCGACCCCGAAAGGATGAAAGGCAAAGTCGACCTTGTTGGAATTTGAACTCAGAACGTAAAGACAGACGAAATACCACTAAGCATTTCGCCCGGCGTGCTACCGTTTCTGCCAGCTCGCCGCCTTGCTGAGATAAGTATGATTGTATTTTTGTTTTTCTTGTTGTTTAGCTCCAAGTCAGTTCTGATTCGATAGATTTATGATCATTAATACTCCAACCATGACCATCCAATCTTATTCTAATGCTTAATGCATCCTGGGAATTATCTATTTTGCATACCAATTTTTCTTGTTAAATGAAGGAGAGACGTGACTTATTTCTTATTTCTTTGTTGCCCACAAGGGGCTCAACATAGAGGGGACAAACAAGGACAGACAAAGGGATTAAGTCGATTACATCGACCGCAGTGCGTAACTGGTACTTAATTTATCGACCCCGAAAGGATGAAAGGCAAAGTCGACCTCGGCGGAATTTGAACTCAGAACGTAACGACAGACGAAATACCGCTAAGCATTTCGCCCGGCCTGCTAACGTTTCTGCCAGCTCACCGCCTTGACTGTTATTTCTAGCAGGTTATTCAACCACGTAATAGCTTCCTTGTTAACTCGAATCATCAAGGAATCCCTGGTAGTAGAATTAAAGATCTATGAGATGGAGGCAGAGGACTCCGGTTGCAAAGGGAGTTAATATAAAATGTACTGTTGGCTTGTCAGTTATTGTTCAGGTATAGGATTAGGACTGTGTGGAACGATCGGAGGGAGTCTGGTCTGAAGTCAAGCATTCCAACATCTGCCAGTTGCCTTCTCTAAGTTCATGAGGAAGATTTGAACTCACTACTCTAAGCTTACGAAAAACCACTTAAATCTGTTGTATTTCTTAGTAGTTCAGAGTATTCGGCTCATGATCGTAAGATCGGACGTTCGATTCCCGGCAACGCGTTGTGTCCTTGAGCAAGATACTTTATTTCACGTTGCTCCAGTCTACTGGCAAAAGTGAACAGTACCTGTAATACAAAGGGAGCCAGCCTTGTCCCATTCGGTATCACACTGAATCTCACTGAGAACTACGTTAAGAGTTATGCATGTCTGTGGAGTACTCAGCCACTTGCACGTTAGTTTCACGTGCAGGCTGTTCTGTTGATCGAATCAATTGGAACGTTCATTGTCGTAACCGACGGAGTGGCGGTAGTATGTTGTATTTACGTTACTACCGTGAACAAAACCTGGCCTCATTACCGTGTGCTAACGATATGCCTATTAGATATATTACACCAACACTACTACCGAGAAGAGAACTTAAGCTCATTGCAGTAAGTTGAATAATCTGTATTCGGACGGTTACCCATAATGCCGTGGTAAGTATTTACTGCTGGATCGGCCGAGATACTGAAAGGTAGCACCGTGACTGCGACTACAGCACACTCCAAATGACAAAGAATTAGTTGAAGGTTCTTCAGCAGAGATGCTCGTCCCACCCACTCAGTGAAGAAGCCAAGAAATGAAACATGCACATAATGAAATATATTAAACTATTCAGAAGGGAATTTACGTTACCATTAGCAACTAGATTTGTCCTCCTGGCAATCATCAATAAACCAATCAATTTAGTTTCACCTTTGCTTTAAACCCCAGTTAACACTCTACTTCTTTCTCCTTTTCACCTTGAAACAATATTTCATTTGTATTTAAATCAAGTTCTTCATGTCTCTTTTGCAGAAATATCAAATATATTTGCCTTCACGTTTGCTTTCTTCGTTGTTTTCCTCTTCATAAATCTTTCCAACTTGATTATTTATATATTTTTGATGTATCCAAACTATTTTGATTTACTTTTTTATTTAATCCCCTTAATATTAAAATGAATTATTGCTCCGTTATATTAATAAATTAAAAATTAATTGAACAGGAAATCCTAATTAAAAAGCGGAAGATAATTATGGCAGTTTCAGAACCCAACCAGCCAAACTTCATGTTGATGGAATATAGCTGTGAGGTACTGAAGCGAAACAGCAACTTGTAGAAATAGAGACTTATCATAAATCGAAAATCGAACATTCTAGAAATTAGGGGGTCATTGTCCTGTAGACCTGAGTCATCTCAGGCTAGACAGATCCTTGAATAAAGATACACCGGTGATCAATCTTTCTTTTTTTAGGGGAATGTAGGGCTACATTATAAAATTTAGACCAAATAGACGCTCCAATCAAGGGATAAGCTTAGGCGTTCACTGGTTCATCAAGGAAGGGAGGGGGCTGCGTTTTATGACGCTCATTTCTTCAGTTATCCTCAGAGTAGAGACCAGGGCCAAACGCTTGCAACAGAGCTAATTCCGCTGAAGGCACACAAAGACCAAGTGGTGATGGTGAGGAGTGTGTCCAGGAATAAGTCAACCATCCAAGAACTCAGACAGCAAAGAACTGGTAAAAACATCAAAGGCTATTTTGCGTAACGTTCTAAGAAAAAAAAATGCCAATTTCATCGTCTTTGAACAAAACCGTTTTTCTGTAGACAAGAGAGTAATTTCTTGCAACAAAAGTGTTCGGATTTTTTTTTTAATGGGTTTCATAACACAATCTGTCAAGAAAAAGTGAAAGAAATGAAAGAAACCTTAAAACCAAAATTCCAAAATATAATCATAGAATCGTGTCGACCATTTCCTGACAAGGCTCGAAAAATTCAAATATAGATGAACAATGCAGAACCACGATGATCTGTTGATTCTACATAGGACTGGTTTTCGCCAGAAGGAACCCCATGGAAAAAATTTACAAGACAAGACAGGTTTTACAGCTTCCACAATATTCAGTATATTAAGAGGCACCGAACTACACTGAATCATGAAGTTGAGTCTCAGCTAATACAGAATCTCTTTGTGATAATGGCCGATATAAATTCGGGTTAGTTGGTTGATTTCTGCTGTCTGGTTACCTGATATATAGACAGGGGAGGGAGGAAATAAAGGGGAGACAGACAGACAGACAGACAGACAAAGCTAACACAAGAAGTTAAAGTCGTCGATAGAGAAACACTGGAACTGACATGGCGGCGATGGTAAATGATAAAAGGTACAGAACCGGTAGACGCCGAATGCATGACACATGCTTCCATACATACATACATACATACACACACACACACACACATATACACACACATACATACATACACACTCACATACATACATGCATACACACACACACTTATACATACACACAAAGATACATACATACATACATACATACATACATGCATACACACACACATACATACACTCTCTCACACACACATGCACACATATATTCAGTCACACATAGAGAGACATAACTTTACTTTAAGTCAAAGGATAACATTGAGAAAACTGTTGGGAGAAGCAATATGTTTGTACAGCTTGTGTGTGTGTGTGTGTGTGTGTGTGTGTGTGTGTGCATGGTTAAGGAGGCTATGTTCCGGTAGAGTCTGGCAAAAGTAAATATCTCAGTAACGTGGGTGGGGGTCTCTAGACGGTCACTTGACGTTTTAGAGATAGCAGCCAAATCTCCTCAAATTACATACTACCGTCTCAAAATGTGAAGAACGCATTATGTAATGTACTCCTAGATATCCTTAGATAAGATGATCCTAACAGGAATCCCTTTGATTATAGAGCTAACTATAGATTATCAATCAGAATTGATTTAAAACTAAGGATACATCACATCGGTAAAAATAATAACAAGAAATGTTTAATAAAACTCTTGTAAAATAATTTGGTGAATTGGCATTCTGAAAATAATAAGGAAATCAGCCACAAGATTCTTTATCATTAACTTCTCCATTCATATATCATTCCGTTCTAACAAGAAGGAAACCGAGAAAGAGTAATATATATATAGATAGATTGGTTTCAGATTTTGGATCAAGACCAACAAGTTCGGGGATAAATCAATTACATCGAGGCCATTGCTCAACTGACATTTATTTTATCGGCCCTGAAAGGAAAAGTCGACATCGTTGGAATTTGAAAAGAGAACGTAAAGACGCATGAAATGCAGCTGAGCATCTTGCCCAACGTGCTAACTAACGATTCTGCCATGTCGCCGCTTCGTGGGCAGTTATAATAAAGTAGACTTTACATCAATCTCATGGGTTACTCTATGCTTTGGTAGAGTACAAATTTACTATTCTTAAATAAGAATACAGTAGTACCACGGCTTACGAACGCCTCTGATCACGAATAAATCGTGCTATATATATATATATCTATTTATTTATTTATTTATTTATGGGTTTCAGCCAAGTGGCTGAGCACGATTTATTCGTGATGAGAGTGTTCGAAAAGACGAGGTACTACTGTATGTATATATATATATATATATATATATATATATATATATATATATATATATATATATATATATATATATATATACACACACATACAGAGACATACACACACACACATACACACACACACACACACACACACACAAGCACACACACATACATACAACGGGCTTCTTTCAGTTTCCGCCCACCAAATCCACTCACAACGCTTTGGTCGGCCCGAGGCTATAGCAGAAGACACATGCCGATGATGTCCCGCAGTCGAACTGAACGCGGAACCATGTGGTTGGGAGGCGAGCTTCTCGCCACACAGCTACGCCTACGCCAACATACATTGTTTATACAAGATTGGTAGCCAGTAAATAATCCTTAATTGGGCTATTCAAAATCGTATGGAAGAACATGTTGGAAAAAATACTAAACAAGTTTCCATGTGTGATTCATATGTAGACGTTATCTAAAACTAATAGTATTGATCATGTAACACATTGGCAGTCGATCCTTGTTTCTGAATTCAATTAGACAAACATATCCACTGGAAACATCACAGCCAAGTCATAAACATATCATAGAAATATCTCCTGCTTAAAGTGAAAGTAAGGCTGTCAAAAAACGCAATGAAAAGAGGCGGAGAAATTATATTTCCACCGATTCTTTTATTGAGAGGAAGTAGTCAAAGTCATATTTATTAATCGTAATACATGTGTAAATATATTTCTATATATGTGTATATACGTATGTATGTGTGAGTGTGTCCGTATGTGTGTATGTCCGTCCGTACGTGTGTGTGTGTGTGTGTGTGTATGTGTGGACGCTTCCCTACATGCTTGCCTCTGAGTCTGTATGAATGTTGTATGAATGTGTTCCCATTTTTTGCATTGGATGTGTATTTCGATCTTTCAGCCAGGCTTTCTTGACCCCAGCTGACCTTCAGCCCTCAGTCTGGTCAGTGTTTTTCTTTTCCTTTTCCTTTTCTCTTTTTACATATTTATGGTTTTATATGTTTTCTTCCGCCCCAGGACGTACTTTTTAAAGCCCGGTACTTATCGATATCTTAAAACTGAACCGCTACGTTACGGTGACGTAAACACACCAAAACCAGTTTTCGAGCGGTGGTGGGGGACAAGTGGGGGACAAACACAGGCACACACACACACACACACACACACGCACACACACACACACACACACACACCGGTAATCTGGAACCAAGTGAGATGAACTCCGTTGCTCAAAGATATTGCGTTACATGGGGCTGGAACTGAACCCAAGATGCTACCATCTATGTGTTGAACGTCTTAACAACTGAGCC
>NC_068984.1:981721-983077 GCF_001194135.2 Octopus bimaculoides
ATATATATATATATATATATATATATATAAAGGCTGGAGTTGGAAAGTATTCATCTGCAGACCAACATGAAAACCTGCATTGAAAATCTAAGACCTGCAGAGAAACAGTGGGTAATCAAATAAATAAAAACAGAACCCCAAAGTTTTCTCTTCATATGTAAATAAGCATAGGACCGCTGTCTCACCCTTTGGTCCATTGATCGATGATAACGGCATTCTCCAGCACGATGATAAAGAAATGGCAGAAGTACTGCAGAAACAATACAGCTCTGTCTTTAGTGATGTGAACGAAATCGATCCTCAACATATAATCTCGGACATAGCCTTTACTGCTTCAGACCCCCTCTTTACTGCAAAAAGATCCCTCGCAGTCAACTATCGCCCAATCTCAATCACTTCCCGTATCATTAGTGCTTGGAAGTGGGGTGAGATTAAGGATATCTGACTTCCTGGAGAGTCACAATCTCCTAAACTGAAACCAGCAGAGCTTTCGCTGCGGCAAGAACTGTCTACACCACATCGATGATGTCCTTAAAGCCTTGGGATCAGGTTCGAACTCTCATGTCCTGTATCTTGACTTCAGTAAAGCGCTCGACAGAGTTGACCATAATATCCTACTGTCAAAATTATCAAATCCTGGAATCCGTGGAAAACTGCTACACTGGACTGGGCTAACCCTTGCCAGAATCGAATCCACGAATCAACGCTAACACGTCTCCTTGCGCATTCGACTGGGCCAAACGCTCGGCCATTGAGTCACTCTGTTGCTTCTGCTAAATATTAATAAAGATATATTTATACTCATATTTTGACTTCTGTTTTTCTTCTTTGTATTACTTTATGTCTATTGTCCACTTTTCGTGGCGTCAACAGCGAGAAGTTGCCGGGAATGAGCGAGAAGTTGCCGGGAATGAGCGGGAAGTTGCCGGGAATGAGCGAGCAAACGTTGGGGACAGCGACGAAAACAAACACGACACAAATGTGAATATACAAGCAGCAGAAAATAAATATACAAATAAAATAAGGCCATGCGGTTCTAAGAAGATAGGAATATATGGGTAACGCAAAGGAAGGGAAAATGCCCCATAGAAGGAAGAAAAGGAAAAGAGAGCAGATGGGAAAATAGATCGAAAGGTGAAAAAGAGAAAAAAACAACAACAACAAACCATGTTGAAAACAGAGAAGGAAGCGAGAGAAACATGACTGAACGAGTTAATGGTCAGGCGAAAAAGGATAGGAGAGATGAGAAAGGTTACGGGTCACGTGGTAGGAGGGAGAAAGAGTGGAGAGTAGAGAGAGACAGAGAGAGAGAGAGAGAGAGAGAGAGAGAGAGAGAGAGAGAGAGAGAGAGAGAGA